>NC_092092.1:2475500-2508000 GCF_045679555.1 Salvelinus alpinus
CAAATGGGATAAACACTAAATTGAGACTCTGCATGCAGAAGTCTGCAAAAATATCCTCTGCAAAAATATCCTCCGTGTACAACGTAAAACACCAAATAATGCATGCAGAGCAGAATTACGCCGATACCCGCTAATTATCAAACTCCAGAAAAGAGCCGTTAAATTCTACAACCACCTAAAAGGAAGCGATTCACAAACCTTCCGTAACAAAGCCATCACCTACAGAGAGATGAAGCTGGAGAAGAGTCCCCTGGTAGACAGCAACACATTTAGACCCAACCAAATCATAAGAAAACAAAAAGATAATTACTTGACACATTGGTAAGAATTAACAAAAAACAGAGCAAACAAGAATGCTATTTGGCCGGAACAGAGAGTACACAGTGGCAGAATACCTGACCACTGTAACTGACCCAAAATGAAGGCAAGCTTTGACAATGTACAATCGTGGCCAAAAGTTTTGAGAATGACACAAGTATACATGTTCACAAAGTCTGCTGCCTCAGTTTGTATGATGGCAATTTGCATATACTCCAGAATGTTATGAAGAGTGATCAGATGAATTGCAATTAATTGCAAAGTCCCTCTTTGCCATGCAAATGAACTGAATCCCCAAAAAACATTTCCACTGCATTTCAGCCCTGCTACAAAAGGACCAGCTAACATCATGTCAGTGATTCTCTCGTTAACACAGGTGTGAGTGTTGACGAGGACAAGGCTGGAGATCACTCTGTCATGCTGATTGAGTTCGAATAACAGACTGGAAGCTTCAAAAGGACGGTGGTGCTTGGAATCATTGTTCTTCCTCTGTCAACCATGGTTACCTGCAGGGAAACACGTGCCGTCATTATTGCTTTGCACAAAAAGGGATTCACAGGCAAGGATATTGCTGCCAGTAATACTGCACCTAAATCAACCATTTATCGGATCATCAAGAACTTCAAGGAGAGCGGTCCTATTGTTGTGAAGAAGGCTTCAGGGCGCCCAAGAAAGTCCAACAAGCGCCAGGACAGTCTCCTAAAGTTGATTCAGCTGCGGGATCGGGGCACCACCAGTACAGAGCTGGTAGGTGTGAGTGCATCTGCACACATAGTGAGGCGAAGACTTTTGGAGGATGGCCTGGTGTCAAGAAGGGCAGCAAAGAAGCCACTTCTCTCCATGAAAAACATCAGGGACAGACTGATATTCTGCAAAAGGTACAGGGATTGGACTGCTGAGGACTGGGGTAAAGTCATTTTCTCTGATGAATCCCCTTTCCGATTGTTTGGGGCATCCGGAAAAAAGCTTGTCCGGAGAAGACAAGGTGAGCGCCACCATCAGTCCTGTGTCATGCCAACAGTAAAGCATCCTGAGACCATTCATGTGTGGGGTTGCTTCTCAGCCAAGGGAGTGGGCTCACTCACAATTTTGCCTAAGAACACAGCCATGAATAAAGAATGGTACCAACACATCTTCCGAGAGCAACTTCTCCCAACCATCCAGGAACAGTTTGGTGATGAACAATGCCTTTTCCAGCATGATGGAGCACCTTGCCATAAGGCAAAAGATATAACTAAGTGGCTCGGGGAACAAAACATCGATATTTTGGGTCCATGGCCAGGAAACTCCCCAGACCTTAATCCCATTGAGAACTTGTGGTCAATCCTCAAGAGGCGGGTGGACAAATAAAACCCCACAAATTCTGACAAACTCCAAGCATTGATTATGCAAGAATGGGCTGCCATCAGTCAGGATGTGGCCCAGAAGTTAATTGACAGCATGCCAGGGCGGATTGCAGAGGTCTTGAAAAAGAAGGGTCAACACTGCAAATATTGACTCTTTGCATCAACTTCATGTAATTGTCAATAAAAACCTTTGATACTTATGAAATGCTTGTAATTATACTTCAGTATTCCATAGTAACATCTGACAAAAATATCTAAAGACACTGAAGCAGCAAACTTTGTGAAAATGTATATTTGTGTCATTCTCAAAACTTTTGGCAACAACTGTACAGACCCAGTGAGCATTGCTATTGAGAAAGGCCGCCGTAGGCAGACCTGGCTATTAAGAGAAGACAGGCTATGTGCACACAGCGCACAAATTTAGGTGGAAACTGAGCTGCTCTTCCTAACCTCCTGCCAAATGTATGACCATATTAGAGAGACATATTTCCCTCATATTACACAGATCCACAAAGAATTTGAAAACAAACCCCATTTTCATAAACTCCCACATCTACTGGGTGAAATACTACAGTGTGACATCACAGCAGCAAGATTTGTGACCTGTTACCACAAGAAAAGGGCAACCAGTGAAGAACAAACACCATTGTAAATACAACCCATATATATGTTTATTTACTTTCCCTTTTGTACTTTAACTATTTGCACATCGTTACAACACCGTATATAGACACAATATGACATTTGAAATGTCTTTTATCTTTTGGAATTTTGTGAGTGTTATGTTTACTGTTCATTTGTATTTTTTATTTCACTTTGGTTTATTATCTATTTCACTTGCTTTGGAAATGTTAACATATGTTTCCCATGCCAATAAAGCCCTTAAATTGAATTGAATTGACAGAGAGGGAGGGAAGGAAGGGGGAGACAGAGAGGGAGGGCAGAGGGAGACAGAAAGGGAGGGAAGGGGGAGACAGAGAGGGAGGGAAGGGGGAGACAGAGAGGGAGGGCAGAGGGAGACAGAGAGGGAGGGCAGAGGGAGACAGAGAGGGAGGGAAGGGGGAGACAGAGAGGGAGGGCAGAGGGAGACAGAGACGGAGGGAAGGGGTAGACAGAGAGGGAGGGCAGAGGGAGACAGAGAGGGAGGGAAGGGGTAGACAGAGAGGGAGGGCAGGGGGAGACAGAGAGGGAGGAGGGAGACAGAGAGGGAGGAAACAGAGAGGGAAGAGGGAGGGAGAGGGGAGACAGGTGAGGAGGCAGGGGGGTGAGGAGGGGGGAGAAGGGGGAGGAGGGGGAGATGGATGAGGAGGGAGGAGAGAGGTGTAGAGGGGGGAGAAGGATGTGGAGGGGGAGACAGGTGTGGAGAGGGGAGAAGGGTGTGGAGGGGGGAGAAGAGTGAGGAGGGGGAGACGGGTGTGGAGGGGGAGAAGGGTGAGGAGGGGGGAGATGGGTGAGGAGGGGGAAGACGGGTGTGGAGGGGGAGAAGGGTGAGGAGGGGGAGAAGGGTGAGGGGGGAGACGGGTGTGGAGGGGGAGACGGGTGTGGAGGGGGAAGACGGGTGTGGAGGGGGAGACGGGTGAGGAGGGGGAGAAGGGTGTGGAGGGGGGAGATGGGTGTGGAGGGGGAGACGGGTGAGGAGGGAGGAGTGGAGGGAGGAGACGGGTGTGGAGGGAGGAGACGGGTGTGGAGGGGGAGACGGGTGAGTAGGGAGGAGTGGAGGGAGGAGACGGGTGTGGAGGAAGGAGACGGGTGTGGAGGGGGGAGACGGGTGTGGAGGGAGGAGTGGAGGGAGGAGACGGGTGTGGAGGGAGGAGACGGGTGTGGAGGGGGGAGATGGGTGTGGAGGGGGAGACGGGTGAGTAGGGAGGAGTGGAGGGAGGAGACGGGTGTGGAGGGAGGAGACGGGTGTGGAGGGGGGAGACGGGTGTGGAGGGAGGAGACGGGTGTGGAGGGGGGAGGGGGGTGTTTAGGCACAAAGCTCCCTCGTGAGTTTGATGTTAACAACTCTGGGGTTAAATTAAGCGTTATGTTTTGGGATACAGAAACAACTCTAGGGTTAACTTCAGGCATTCATTCCGATTGGTTAAAAATTCAGCCATTTAATTCCCGATTGGTTAAATTAAGGATTAAGGTTTTGGATTGGGTTAATTTACGTCGGGCATGAATTCCGATTGGTTAAATTAAGGAGTAAGGTTTTGGATTGGGTTAATTTACGTCGGGCATGAATTCCGATTGGTTAAATTAAGGAGTAAGGTTTTGGATTGGGTTAATTTACGTCGGGCATGAATTCCGATTGGTTAATTTAAGGAGTAAGGTTTTGGATTGGGTTAAATTCAGCCATTAATTAAGACTCACCTTGCTAACTCATTGTGGAGGGGGTGGCACAGTGGACTAAACAGTGAGTTCCCAGCTCCCAGCTCCGGACATTGCCGTTTTTTAACTGTTGCCCCTAGTGGACAGTTTTGACGGTGTCTCCCGGACGACAGCAAAAAAAAAAAAAAAAAACTTGGAAACACATTCAGCTTCCTCTCACTAAGAGAACAGAGCTGCCCTCATCTAGCCGGTACCGGGGCATTCAGCTTCCTCTCACTAAGAGAACAGAGCTGCCCTCATCTAGCCGGTACCGGGGCATTCAGCTTCCTCTCACTAAGAGAACAGAGCTGCCCTCATCTAGCCGGTACCGGGGCATTCAGCTTCCTCTCTGTTTTATGCCTTGGCATAGATACATGTACTTCAGACTACAACCAAGAGCCTAAACCATACTAACTACCTAACTATGCCGACTTTAATACTGAAACACACATGCTGTGCTTTCCAATCCTATCTCTATGATCTGTTTTATGTCCTTAGATTAGGCACCCATTTTTTTTTATATATATTCCTGAATTTTAAAAAAAGAATCTAAAATGGACATGAATAGTATAGTTAATAATACTTATTAACCACAATATTTATTCGTCAGTGTAACACTATAACTGTGCATTATTGTGGGTAACCTCAACTTAATCATTTTACATTTGCATCAGTTACTGTACAAATGTTTTTTTTTTTTATGTTTAATAATACGTTTACACACACAAATGAAAATGTGTCTTTGACGCTCGAGTTTACAGTAAAATGATCAAACAGACATAAAACATACACATTACACATTGAATATGTATATTTCAGTTCGCCAGAGCGTTATTTACGTTCGTCACCGTTTCGGGGATAAAGTATGTATTTTGCGAGCGGCACCTTAAGTCTCCAGTCTTACTATATGTTGTGATCAATGGCAATTCCATGTTTTGTTTTCAGTCAAGTCAGTTGTGGTGAAACGGGTCTACAGCGGGTCCGGTGAACATCTCAGCAAGCGTCATAGGTCTACATTAACCGTACTACACGTGGTGGACCGGAGGATTTCTTTCCGTTTACTCCTGAGAAATATGGGCTATTTTCTTGGTAACGTATAGGACTGTGCATACTCCTTAACATTCACTACATGGTGTGGTACTCTTCTCTCCTGTTAAATCCCAACCCATGTTTCGGATGTTATCACTGATCAGCTGTCAATCTTTTGTCATTCAGAAAGTTTAACATTTTGTAATTGTTATAGTTGCAATTGATCATAATAAGAAATGTGTGTTAATTAACTATTAATAATCGTGGATTATCCATATGCGATTCTGATCAAGGCAAAATTCAAAACTAGAGCCACAAAATCCCGTGTTCCAAATCGTGGATAATAAAACGTATGGATGGATTCATGCTCTCTGTGATAAAGATCACATTCAGCAGGTTAACTGTTGCACAGAAAAAAGTACTTACTTGAGCCCAGAAAACAGTCCGTGATCCTCCGAAAACAGCTTGTCGAAGACGGAACATCCTCCATGTCTGCCTGTGAGCGAGCAGAGGGACAAGCTACGGATATAAACCACGGAACCGTGCCGCTCTGCTCAAACTCCCGCTGCTCGCTCCTAGAACTGGAACGGTTGGTCCAGAATGCTTTGGAGATTATATGTCCTAAATCCGAATAGCCCGTGCCAACCGAGCCGGGTTTGCCGTGGTCGTGAGCAGTGCGTGGTCCGTTACCAGCACGGTAACGTAAACGTATAGACGAGAGCAGTAGTGGTGAAGGGTCTCCCCCTCACTCGCCTTCCAAGGTGTAGATAAACATCGTTTGGTACGCCTCCTCTCCTCTCCTCTCTGTGGCAGCACTGAAGCAGTGAAAGTGCGAGATTAGGAAGAGAAAGAGCGACTGAACGGAGGGAGGCGCACGGGCTGGGAGGAGGGAGAAATGGGAGTGTACTGTATACCGTAGACGGCGACGGATAAATAAACCGGGAAGTGCAACGTACAGTTGGCGGCGACGCTGGACGCTGGACGCTGACCCCCCCAGCTAGCTGTTGTGTTTAGCTAACCAGCCAGTCGGCTACTCTCTGGAGACGGACGGGGTGCTGTTCACAACGAAAGCTGTCTCCAGATCGATAGGCTATGCGTTTTCAGTACTACAGCAGTGAGTCAGGGGGCGGTTGGTTGAGTGTACAGCTGTGTTTTCTCAGAGTTAGTAACAATGTTTACATAAATCATTGGTGGGTAACCGCTCCTGTACCGTCTACATCCTCTATATTTTATTGATGTTAAAAGGCAAGACTTGGAGAATTCTCCACAAGAGGAATAAAACAAATGGAATAGAATAGAGGAAGAATCACATTAGAATATAATTAGTTTTAGTCCCACTTTGCGTTCTCTTACAAAAAAAATGCAAACACAATTTACGCTTTGTCTCCAACGTTAGGCTAGTCCATATGCTATATACAGTGGGGAGAACAAGTATTTGATACACTGCCGATTTTGCCGATTTTCCTACTTACAAAGCATGTAGAGGTCTGTAATTTTTATCATAGGTACACTTCAACTGTGAGAGACGGAATCTAAAACAAAAATCCCGAAAATCACATTGTATGATTTTTAAGTAATTAATTCGCATTTTATTGCATGACATAAGTATTTGATACATCAGAAAAGCAGAACTTAATATTTGGTACAGAATCCTTTGTTTGCAATTACAGAGATCATACGTTTCCTGTAGTTCTTGACCAGGTTTGCACACACTGCAGCAGGGATTTTGGCCCACTCCTCCATACAGACCTTCTCCAGATCCTTCAGGTTTCGGGGCTGTCGCTGGGCAATACGGACTTTCAGCTCCCTCCAAAGATTTTCTATTGGGTTCAGGTCTGGAGACTGGCTAGGCCACTCCAGGACCTTGAGATACTTCTTACGGAGCCACTCCTTAGTTGCCCTGGCTGTGTGTTTCGGGTCGTTGTCATGCTGGAAGACCCAGCCACGACCCATCATCAATGCTCTTACTGAGGGAAGGAGGTTGTTGGCTAAGATCTCGCAATACATGGCCCCATCCATCCTCCCCTCAATACGGTGCAGTCGTCCTGTCCCCTTTGCAGAAAAGCATCCCCAAAGAATGATGTTTCCACCTCCATGCTTCACGGTTGGGATGGTGTTCTTGGGGTTGTACTCATCCTTCTTCTTCCTCCAAACACGGCGAGTGGAGTTTAGACCAAAAAGCTCTATTTTTGAATCATCAGACCACATGACCTTCTCCCATTCCTCCTCTGGATCATCCAGATGGTCATTGGCAAACTTCAGACGGGCCTGGACATGCGCCTGCTTGAGCAGGGGGACCTTGTGTGCGCTGCAGGATTTTAATCCATGACGGCGTAGTGTGTTACTAATGGTTTTCTTTGAGACTGTGGTCCCAGCTCTCTTCAGGTCATTGACCAGGTCCTGCCGTGTAGTTCTGGGCTGATCCCTCACCTTCCTCATGATCATTGATGCCCCACGAGGTGAGATCTTGCATGGAGCCCCAGACCGAGGGTGATTGACCATCATCTTGAACTTCTTCTATTTTCTTCTATTTTCTAATAATTGCCCCAACAGTTGTTGCCTTCTCACCAAGCTGCTTGCCTATTGTCCTGTAGCCCATCCCAGCCTTGTGCAGGTCTACAATTTTATCCCTGATGTCCTTACACAGCTCTCTGGTCTTGGCCATTGTGGAGAGGTTGGAGTCTGTTTGATTGAGTGTGTGGACAGGTGTCTTTTATACAGGTAACGAGTTCCAACAGGTGCAGTTAATACAGGTAGTATAGGGCTTTGTCTCCAACGTTAGGCTAGTCCATATGCTATATAGCTAGTATAGGGCTTTGTCTCCAACGTTAGGCTAGTCCATATGCTATATAGCTAGTATAGGGCTTTGTCTCCAACGTTAGGCTAGTCCATATGCTATATAGCTAGTATAGGGCTTTGTCTCCAACGTTAGGCTAGTCCATATGCTATATAGCTAGTATAGGGCTTTGTCTCCAACGTTAGGCTAGTCCATATGCTGATATAGCTAGTATAGGGCTTTGTCTCCAACGTTAGGCTAGTCCATATGCTATATAGCTAGTATAGGGCTTTGTCTCCAACGTTAGGCTAGTCCATATGCTATATAGCTAGTATAGGGCTTTGTCTCCAACGTTAGGCTAGTCCATATGCTATATAGCTAGTATAGGGCTTTGTCTCCAACGTTAGGCTAGTCCATATGCTATATAGCTAGTATAGGGCTTTGATTCAACATCGAATAGTATATTTCTTTCTCTATCAAATTGTAGCAAAATCGAAAATCAGACAGTAGTTTGCCCTATATAGTGAACATGAATAGTCTGGCCAGAGATACGCCAAACATTACACTGGTGAAGACCATGATGCATGACAAAGACAGTCAGTCATTATAATATAAAGGCAGTCAGTCATTATAATTTAAAGGCAGTCAGTCATTATAATATAAAGGCAGTCAGTCATTATAATATAAAGACAGTCAGTCATTATAATATAAAGGCAGTCAGTCATTATAATATAAAGGCAGTCAGTCATTATAATATAAAGGCAGTCAGTCATTATAATATAAAGGCAGTCAGTCATTATAATATAAAGACAGTCAGTCATTATAATATAAAGGCAGTCAGTCATTATAATATAAAGGCAGTCAGTCAGTCAGTCATTATAATATAAAGGCAGTCAGTCATTATAATATAAAGGCAGTCAGTCATTATAATATAAAGGCAGTCAGTCATTATAATATAAAGACAGTCAGTCATTATAATATAGAAGCACAAATACACACTTTTATTCATCCGATTATATCTTCTCATTCACAAAATAGCCCCTTAAAAATATGAATTGATGAATGGATACGTAGGCTGAATGCACTTGATGACAGACAATTTTGATGCAATCCCGACGTCAGCACTCACACACGAGGTGTGTGTCAGTGTGTGTGTGTGTGTGTGTGGCGTATGTGTGTGTGACACACAAAAAAAGTTGTCTAACTGCTTAAACACACCAGACACATAACTACACATTTCTAGAACATAAATATAGGACTTAAATTGCACACAATATAAGCCAACCAATAGATGGATAACAACTCTTATAGAGCCATTATTTTTGGAAACATTGCACATGATATTACCTCATCACACAAAAAAAAGAAAAATACTGCAAAGTTTCTTAGCAACTAGAAACAGAGCTGCCATGTCTGTTGGAACTAGAAACAGAGCTGCCATGTCTGATGGAGCTAGAAACAGAGCTGCCATGTCTGTTGGAACTAGAAACAGAGCTGCCATGTCTGATGGAGCTAGAAACAGAGCTGCCATGTCTGATGGAGCTAGAAACAGAGCTGCCATGTCTGTTGGAACTAGAAACAGAGCTGCCATGTCTGATGGAGCTAGAAACAGAGCTGCCATGTCTGATGGAGCTAGAAACAGAGCTGCCATGTCTGTTGGAACTAGAAACAGAGCTGCCATGTCTGATGGAGCTAGAAACAGAGCTGCCATGTCTGTTGGAACTAGAAACAGAGCTGCCATGTCTGATGGAGCTAGAAACAGAGCTGCCATGTCTAATGGAGCTAGAAACAGAGCTGCCATGTCTGTTGGAACTAGAAACAGAGCTGCCATGTCTGATGGAGCTAGAAACAGAGCTGCCATGTCTGATGGAGCTAGAAACAGAGCTGCCATGTCTGTTGGAACTAGAAGCAGAGCTGCCATGTCTGTTGGAACTAGAAGCAGAGCTGCCATGTCTGATGGAACTAGAAACAGAGCTGCCATGTCTGTTGGAACTAGAAACAGAGCTGCCATGTCTGTTGGAACTAGAAGCAGAGCTGCCATGTCTGTTGGAACTAGAAACAGAGCTGCCATGTCTGTTGGAACTAGAAGCAGAGCTGCCATGTCTGTTGGAACTAGAAACAGAGCTGCCATGTCTGTTAGAACTAGAAACAGAGCTGCCATGTCTGTTGGAACTAAAAATAGAGCTGCCATGTCTGTTGGAACTAGAAACAGAGCTGCCATGTCTGTTGGAACTAGAAGCAGAGCTGCCATGTCTGTTGGAACTAGAAACAGAGCTGCCATGTCTGTTGGAACTAGAAACAGAGCTGCCATGTCTGTTGGAACTAGAAGCAGAGCTGCCATGTCTGTTGGAACTAGAAACAGAGCTGCCATGTCTGTTGGAACTAGAAGCAGAGCTGCCATGTCTGTTGGAACTAGAAACAGAGCTGCCATGTCTGTTGGAACTAGAAACAGAGCTGCCATGTCTGTTGGAACTAGAAACAGAGCTGCCATGTCTGTTGGAACTAGAAACAGAGCTGCCATGTCTGTTGGAACTAGAAACAGAGCTGCCATGTCTGATGGAGCTAGAAACAGAGCTGCCATGTCTGTTGGAACTAGAAGCAGAGCTGCCATGTCTGTTGGAACTAGAAACAGCGCTGCCATGTCTGTTGGAACTAGAAACAGAGCTGCCATGTCTGTTGGAACTAGAAACAGAGCTGCCATGTCTGTTGGAACTAGAAACAGAGATGCCATGTCTGATGGAACTAGAAACAGAGCTGCCATGTCTGATGGAGCTAGAAACAGAGCTGCCATGTCTGATGGAGCTAGAAACATAGCTGCCATGTCTGTTGGAACTAGAAACAGAGCTGCCATGTCTGTTGGAACTAGAAACAGAGCTGCCATGTCTGATGGAGCTAGAAACAGAGCTGCCATGTCTGTTGGAACTAGAAGCAGAGCTGCCATGTCTGTTGGAACTAGAAACAGAGCTGCCATGTCTGTTGGAACTAGAAACAGAGCTGCCATGTCTGTTGGAACTAGAAACAGAGCTGCCATGTCTGTTGGAACTAGAAACAGAGCTGCCATGTCTGTTGGAACTAGAAACAGAGCTGCCATGTCTGTTGGAACTAGAAGCAGAGCTGCCATGTCTGTTGGAGCTAGAAACAGAGCTGCCATGTCTGTTGGAACTAGAAGCAGAGCTGCCATGTCTGTTGGAACTAGAAACAGAGCTGCCATGTCTGTTGGAACTAGAAACAGAGCTGCCATGTCTGTTGGAACTAGAAACAGAGCTGCCATGTCTGTTGGAACTAGAAACAGAGCTGCCATGTCTGTTGGAACTAGAAACAGAGCTGCCATGTCTGTTGGAACTAGAAACAGAGCTGCCATGTCTGTTGGAACTAGAAACAGAGCTGCCATGTCTGATGGAGCTAGAAACAGAGCTGCCATGTCTGATGGAGCTAGAAACAGAGCTGCCATGTCTGTTGGAACTAGAAACAGAGCTGCCATGTCTGTTGGAACTAGAAACAGAGCTGCCATGTCTGTTGGAACTAGAAACAGAGCTGCCATGTCTGTTGGAACTAGAAACAGAGCTGCCATGTCTGTTGGAACTAGAAACAGAGCTGCCATGTCTGATGGAGCTAGAAACAGAGCTGCCATGTCTGATGGAGCTAGAAACAGAGCTGCCATGTCTGTTGGAACTAGAAACAGAGCTGCCATGTCTGTTGGAACTAGAAACAGAGCTGCCATGTCTGTTGGAACTAGAAACAGAGCTGCCATGTCTGTTGGAACTAGAAACAGAGCTGCCATGTCTGTAGGAACTAGAAACAGAGCTGCCATGTCTGTTGGAACTAGAAACAGAGCTGCCATGTCTGTTGGAACTAGAAACAGAGCTGCCATGTCTGATGGAGCTAGAAACAGAGCTGCCATGTCTGTTGGAACTAGAAACAGAGCTGCCATGTCTGTTGGAACTAGAAACAGAGCTGCCATGTCTGTTGGAACTAGAAACAGAGCTGCAATGTCTGTAGGAACTAGAAACAGAGCTGCCATGTCTGTTGGAACTAGAAACAGAGCTGCCATGTCTGTTGGAACTAGAAACAGAGCTGCAATGTCTGTAGGAACTAGAAACAGAGATGCCATGTCTGTTGGAACTAGAAACAGAGCTGCCATGTCTGATGGAGCTAGAAACAGAGCTGCCATGTCTGATGGAGCTAGAAACAGAGATGCCATGTCTGTTGGAACTAGAAACAGAGCTGTCATGTCTGTTAGAACTAGAAACAGAGCTGCCATGTCTGTTGGAACTAGAAACAGAGCTGCCATGTCTGTTGGAACTAGAAGCAGAGCTGCCATGTCTGTTGGAACTAGAAACAGAGCTGCCATGTCTGTAGGAACTAGAAGCAGAGCTGCCATGTCTGTTGGAACTAGAAACAGAGCTGCCATGTCTGTTGGAGCTAGAAACAGAGCTGTCATGTCTGTTGGAACTAGAAACAGAGCTGCCATGTCTGTTGGAACTAGAAACAGAGCTGCCATGTCTGTTGGAACTAGAAACAGAGCTGTCATGTCTGTTGGAACTAGAAACAGAGCTGCCATGTCTGTTGGAGCTAGAAACAGAGCTGTCATGTATGTTGGAACTAGAAACAGAGCTGCCATGTCTGTTGGAACTAGAAACAGAGCTGCCATGTCTGTTGGAACTAGAAACAGAGCTGCCATGTCTGATGGAACTAGAAACAGAGCTGTCATGTCTGTTGGAACTAGAAACAGAGCTGCCATGTCTGTTGGAACTAGAAACAGAGCTGCCATGTCTGTTGGAACTAGAAACAGAGCTGCCATGTCTGTTGGAACTAGAAACAGAGCTGCCATGTCTGATGGAACTAGAAACAGAGCTGCCATGTCTGTTGGAACTAGAAACAGAGCTGCCATGTCTGTTGGAACTAGAAACAGAGCTGCCATGTCTGTTGGAACTAGAAACAGAGCTGCCATGTCTGTTGGAACTAGAAACAGAGCTGCCATGTCTGTTGGAACTAGAAACAGAGCTGCCATGTCTGTTGGAACTAGAAACAGAGCTGCCATGTCTGTTGGAACTAGAAACAGAGCTGCCATGTCTGATGGAGCTCGAAACAGAGCTGCCATGTCTGTTGGAACTAGAAGCAGAGCTGCCATGTCTGTTGGAACTAGAAACAGAGCTGCCATGTCTGTTGGAACTAGAAACAGAGCTGCCATGTCTGTTGGAACTAGAAACAGAGCTGCCATGTCTGTTGGAACTAGAAACAGAGCTGCCATGTCTGATGGAACTAGAAACAGAGCTGCCATGTCTGATGGAGCTAGAAACAGAGCTGCCATGTCTGATGGAGCTAGAAACAGAGCTGCCATGTCTGTTGGAACTAGAAACAGAGCTGCCATGTCTGTTGGAACTAGAAACAGAGCTGCCATGTCTGATGGAGCTAGAAACAGAGCTGCCATGTCTGTTGGAACTAGAAGCAGAGCTGCCATGTCTGTTGGAACTAGAAACAGAGCTGCCATGTCTGTTGGAACTAGAAACAGAGCTGCCATGTCTGTTGGAACTAGAAACAGAGCTGCCATGTCTGTTGGAACTAGAAACAGAGCTGCCATGTCTGTTGGAACTAGAAACAGAGCTGCCATGTCTGTTGGAACTAGAAGCAGAGCTGCCATGTCTGTTGGAGCTAGAAACAGAGCTGCCATGTCTGTTGGAACTAGAAGCAGAGCTGCCATGTCTGTTGGAACTAGAAACAGAGCTGCCATGTCTGTTGGAACTAGAAACAGAGCTGCCATGTCTGTTGGAACTAGAAACAGAGCTGCCATGTCTGTTGGAACTAGAAACAGAGCTGCCATGTCTGTTGGAACTAGAAACAGAGCTGCCATGTCTGTTGGAACTAGAAACAGAGCTGCCATGTCTGTTGGAACTAGAAACAGAGCTGCCATGTCTGATGGAGCTAGAAACAGAGCTGCCATGTCTGATGGAGCTAGAAACAGAGCTGCCATGTCTGTTGGAACTAGAAACAGAGCTGCCATGTCTGTTGGAACTAGAAACAGAGCTGCCATGTCTGTTGGAACTAGAAACAGAGCTGCCATGTCTGTTGGAACTAGAAACAGAGCTGCCATGTCTGTTGGAACTAGAAACAGAGCTGCCATGTCTGATGGAGCTAGAAACAGAGCTGCCATGTCTGATGGAGCTAGAAACAGAGCTGCCATGTCTGTTGGAACTAGAAACAGAGCTGCCATGTCTGTTGGAACTAGAAACAGAGCTGCCATGTCTGTTGGAACTAGAAACAGAGCTGCCATGTCTGTTGGAACTAGAAACAGAGCTGCCATGTCTGTAGGAACTAGAAACAGAGCTGCCATGTCTGTTGGAACTAGAAACAGAGTTGCCATGTCTGTTGGAACTAGAAACAGAGCTGCCATGTCTGTTGGAACTAGAAACAGAGCTGCCATGTCTGTTGGAACTAGAAACAGAGCTGCCATGTCTGATGGAGCTAGAAACAGAGCTGCCATGTCTGTTGGAACTAGAAACAGAGCTGCCATGTCTGTTGGAACTAGAAACAGAGCTGCCATGTCTGTTGGAACTAGAAACAGAGCTGCAATGTCTGTAGGAACTAGAAACAGAGCTGCCATGTCTGTTGGAACTAGAAACAGAGCTGCCATGTCTGTTGGAACTAGAAACAGAGCTGCAATGTCTGTAGGAACTAGAAACAGAGATGCCATGTCTGTTGGAACTAGAAACAGAGCTGCCATGTCTGATGGAGCTAGAAACAGAGCTGCCATGTCTGATGGAGCTAGAAACAGAGATGCCATGTCTGTTGGAACTAGAAACAGAGCTGCCATGTCTGTTGGAACTAGAAACAGTGCTGCCATGTCTGTTGGAACTAGAAACAGAGCTGCCATGTCTGTTGGAACTAGAAACAGAGCTGCCATGTCTGTTGGAACTAGAAACAGAGCTGCCATGTCTGATGGAGCTAGAAACAGAGCTGTCATGTCTGTTGGAACTAGAAACAGAGCTGCCATGTCTGTTGGAACTAGAAACAGAGCTGCCATGTCTGTTGGAACTAGAAACAGAGCTGCCATGTCTGTTGGAACTAGAAACAGAGCTGCCATGTCTGATGGAGCTAGAAACAGAGCTGCCATGTCTGTTGGAACTAGAAGCAGAGCTGCCATGTCTGTTGGAACTAGAAACAGAGCTGCCATGTCTGTTGGAACTAGAAACAGAGCTGCCATGTCTGTTGGAACTAGAAACAGAGCTGCCATGTCTGTTGGAACTAGAAACAGAGCTGCCATGTCTGATGGAACTAGAAACAGAGCTGCCATGTCTGATGGAGCTAGAAACAGAGCTGCCATGTCTGATGGAGCTAGAAACAGAGCTGCCATGTCTGTTGGAACTAGAAACAGAGCTGCCATGTCTGTTGGAACTAGAAACAGAGCTGCCATGTCTGATGGAGCTAGAAACAGAGCTGCCATGTCTGTTGGAACTAGAAGCAGAGCTGCCATGTCTGTTGGAACTAGAAACAGAGCTGCCATGTCTGTTGGAACTAGAAACAGAGCTGCCATGTCTGTTGGAACTAGAAACAGAGCTGCCATGTCTGTTGGAACTAGAAACAGAGCTGCCATGTCTGTTGGAACTAGAAACAGAGCTGCCATGTCTGTTGGAACTAGAAGCAGAGCTGCCATGTCTGTTGGAGCTAGAAACAGAGCTGCCATGTCTGTTGGAACTAGAAGCAGAGCTGCCATGTCTGTTGGAACTAGAAACAGAGCTGCCATGTCTGTTGGAACTAGAAACAGAGCTGCCATGTCTGTTGGAACTAGAAACAGAGCTGCCATGTCTGTTGGAACTAGAAACAGAGCTGCCATGTCTGTTGGAACTAGAAACAGAGCTGCCATGTCTGTTGGAACTAGAAACAGAGCTGACATGTCTGTTGGAACTAGAAACAGAGCTGCCATGTCTGATGGAGCTAGAAACAGAGCTGCCATGTCTGATGGAGCTAGAAACAGAGCTGCCATGTCTGTTGGAACTAGAAACAGAGCTGCCATGTCTGTTGGAACTAGAAACAGAGCTGCCATGTCTGTTGGAACTAGAAACAGAGCTGCCATGTCTGTTGGAACTAGAAACAGAGCTGCCATGTCTGTTGGAACTAGAAACAGAGCTGCCATGTCTGATGGAGCTAGAAACAGAGCTGCCATGTCTGATGGAGCTAGAAACAGAGCTGCCATGTCTGTTGGAACTAGAAACAGAGCTGCCATGTCTGTTGGAACTAGAAACAGAGCTGCCATGTCTGTTGGAACTAGAAACAGAGCTGCCATGTCTGTTGGAACTAGAAACAGAGCTGCCATGTCTGTAGGAACTAGAAACAGAGCTGCCATGTCTGTTGGAACTAGAAACAGAGTTGCCATGTCTGTTGGAACTAGAAACAGAGCTGCCATGTCTGTTGGAACTAGAAACAGAGCTGCCATGTCTGTTGGAACTAGAAACAGAGCTGCCATGTCTGATGGAGCTAGAAACAGAGCTGCCATGTCTGTTGGAACTAGAAACAGAGCTGCCATGTCTGTTGGAACTAGAAACAGAGCTGCCATGTCTGTTGGAACTAGAAACAGAGCTGCAATGTCTGTAGGAACTAGAAACAGAGCTGCCATGTCTGTTGGAACTAGAAACAGAGCTGCCATGTCTGTTGGAACTAGAAACAGAGCTGCAATGTCTGTAGGAACTAGAAACAGAGATGCCATGTCTGTTGGAACTAGAAACAGAGCTGCCATGTCTGATGGAGCTAGAAACAGAGCTGCCATGTCTGATGGAGCTAGAAACAGAGATGCCATGTCTGTTGGAACTAGAAACAGAGCTGCCATGTCTGTTGGAACTAGAAACAGTGCTGCCATGTCTGTTGGAACTAGAAACAGAGCTGCCATGTCTGTTGGAACTAGAAACAGAGCTGCCATGTCTGTTGGAACTAGAAACAGAGCTGCCATGTCTGTTGGAGCTAGAAGCAGAGCTGCCATGTCTGTTGGAACTAGAAACAGAGCTGCCATGTCTGTTGGAACTAGAAGCAGAGCTGCCATGTCTGTTGGAACTAGAAACAGAGCTGCCATGTCTGTTGGAACTAGAAACAGAGCTGCCATGTCTGTTGGAACTAGAAACAGAGCTGTCATGTCTGTTAGAACTAGAAACAGAGCTGCCATGTCTGTTGGAACTAGAAACAGAGCTGCCATGTCTGTTGGAACTAGAAACAGAGCTGCCATGTCTGTTGGAACTAGAAGCAGAGCTGCCATGTCTGTTGGAACTAGAAACAGAGCTGCCATGTCTGTAGGAACTAGAAGCAGAGCTGCCATGTCTGTTGGAACTAGAAACAGAGCTGCCATGTCTGTTGGAACTAGAAACAGAGCTGCCATGTCTGATGGAGCTAGAAACAGAGCTGCCATGTCTGATGGAGCTAGAAACAGAGCTGCCATGTCTGTTGGAAGTAGAAACAGAGCTGCCATGTCTGTTGGAACTAGAAACAGAGCTGCCATGTCTGTTGGAACTAGAAACAGAGCTGCCATGTCTGTTGGAACTAGAAACAGAGCTGCCATGTCTGTAGGAACTAGAAACAGAGCTGCCATGTCTGTTGGAACTAGAAACAGAGTTGCCATGTCTGTTGGAACTAGAAACAGAGCTGCCATGTCTGTTGGAACTAGAAACAGAGCTGCCATGTCTGTTGGAACTAGAAACAGAGCTGCCATGTCTGATGGAGCTAGAAACAGAGCTGCCATGTCTGTTGGAACTAGAAACAGAGCTGCCATGTCTGTTGGAACTAGAAACAGAGCTGCCATGTCTGTTGGAACTAGAAACAGAGCTGCAATGTCTGTAGGAACTAGAAACAGAGCTGCCATGTCTGTTGGAACTAGAAACAGAGCTGCCATGTCTGTTGGAACTAGAAACAGAGCTGCAATGTCTGTAGGAACTAGAAACAGAGATGCCATGTCTGTTGGAACTAGAAACAGAGCTGCCATGTCTGATGGAGCTAGAAACAGAGCTGCCATGTCTGATGGAGCTAGAAACAGAGATGCCATGTCTGTTGGAACTAGAAACAGAGCTGCCATGTCTGTTGGAACTAGAAACAGTGCTGCCATGTCTGTTGGAACTAGAAACAGAGCTGCCATGTCTGTTGGAACTAGAAACAGAGCTGCCATGTCTGTTGGAACTAGAAACAGAGCTGCCATGTCTGTTGGAGCTAGAAGCAGAGCTGCCATGTCTGTTGGAACTAGAAACAGAGCTGCCATGTCTGTTGGAACTAGAAGCAGAGCTGCCATGTCTGTTGGAACTAGAAACAGAGCTGCCATGTCTGTTGGAACTAGAAACAGAGCTGCCATGTCTGTTGGAACTAGAAACAGAGCTGTCATGTCTGTTAGAACTAGAAACAGAGCTGCCATGTCTGTTGGAACTAGAAACAGAGCTGCCATGTCTGTTGGAACTAGAAACAGAGCTGCCATGTCTGTTGGAACTAGAAGCAGAGCTGCCATGTCTGTTGGAACTAGAAACAGAGCTGCCATGTCTGTAGGAACTAGAAGCAGAGCTGCCATGTCTGTTGGAACTAGAAACAGAGCTGCCATGTCTGTTGGAGCTAGAAACAGAGCTGTCATGTCTGTTGGAACTAGAAACAGAGCTGCCATGTCTGTTGGAACTAGAAACAGAGCTGCCATGTCTGTTGGAACTAGAAACAGAGCTGTCATGTCTGTTGGAACTAGAAACAGAGCTGCCATGTCTGTTGGAGCTAGAAACAGAGCTGTCATGTCTGTTGGAACTAGAAACAGAGCTGCCATGTCTGTTGGAACTAGAAACAGAGCTGCCATGTCTGTTGGAACTAGAAACAGAGCTGCCATGTCTGATGGAACTAGAAACAGAGCTGTCATGTCTGTTGGAACTAGAAACAGAGCTGCCATGTCTGTTGGAACTAGAAACAGAGCTGCCATGTCTGTTGGAACTAGAAACAGAGCTGCCATGTCTGTTGGAACTAGAAACAGAGCTGCCATGTCTGATGGAACTAGAAACAGAGCTGCCATGTCTGTTGGAACTAGAAACAGAGCTGCCATGTCTGTTGGAACTAGAAACAGAGCTGCCATGTCTGTTGGAACTAGAAACAGAGCTGCCATGTCTGATGGAACTAGAAACAGAGCTGCCATGTCTGTTGGAACTAGAAACAGAGCTGCCATGTCTGTTGGAGCTAGAAACAGAGCTGCCATGTCTGTTGGAACTAGAAACAGAGCTGCCATGTCTGTTGGAACTAGAAACAGAGCTGTCATGTCTGTTGGAACTAGAAACAGAGCTGCCATGTCTGTTGGAGCTAGAAGCAGAGCTGCCATGTCTGTTGGAACTAGAAACAGAGCTGCCATGTCTGTTGGAGCTAGAAACAGAGCTGTCATGTCTGTTGGAACTAGAAACAGAGCTGTCATGTCTGATGGAACTAGAAACAGAGCTGCCATGTCTGTTGGAACTAGAAACAGAGCTGTCATGTCTGATGGAACTAGAAACAGAGCTGCCATGTCTGTTAGAACTAGAAACAGAGCTGCCATGTCTGTTGGAACTAGAAACAGAGCTGCCATGTCTGTTGGAACTAGAAACAGAGCTGTCATGTCTGTTGGAACTAGAAACAGAGCTGCCATGTCTGTTAGAACTAGAAACAGAGCTGCCATGTCTGTAGGAACTAGAAACAGAGCTGCCATGTCTGATGGAGCTAGAAACAGAGCTGTCATGTCTGTTGGAACTAGAAACAGAGCTGCCATGTCTGTTGGAACTAGAAACAGAGCTGCCATGTCTGATGGAACTAGAAACAGAGCTGCCATGTCTGTTGGAACTAGAAACAGAGCTGCCATGTCTGTTGGAACTAGAAACAGAGCTGCCATGTCTGATGGAACTAGAAACAGAGCTGCCATGTCTGTTGGAACTAGAAACAGAGCTGCCATGTCTGATGGAACTAGAAACAGAGCTGCCATGTCTGTTGGAACTAGAAACAGAGCTGCCATGTCTGATGGAACTAGAAACAGAGCTGCCATGTCTGTTGGAACTAGAAACAGAGCTGCCATGTCTGTTGGAACTAGAAACAGAGCTGCCATGTCTGTTGGAACTAGAAACAGAGCTGCCATGTCTGTTGGAACTAGAAATAGAGCTGCCATGTCTGATGGAACTAGAAACAGAGCTGCCATGTCTGTTGGAACTAGAAACAGAGCTGCCATGTCTGATGGAACTAGAAACAGAGCTGCCATGTCTGTTGGAACTAGAAACAGAGCTGCCATGTCTGTTGGAACTAGAAACAGAGCTGCCATGTCTGTTGGAACTAGAAACAGAGCTGTCATGTCTGTTGGAACTAGAAACAGAGCTGCCATGTCTGTTAGAACTAGAAACAGAGCTGCCATGTCTGTTAGAACTAGAAACAGAGCTGTCATGTCTGTTGGAACTAGAAACAGAGCTGCCATGTCTGTTAGAACTAGAAACAGAGCTGCCATGTCTGTTAGAACTAGAAACAGAGCTGCCATGTCTGTTAGAACTAGAAACAGAGCTGCCATGTCTGATGGAACTAGAAGCAGAGCTGCCATGTCTGTTAGAACTAGAAACAGAGCTGCCATGTCTGTTGGAACTAGAAAGGCTACAAAAGTTCAACTTAAATCCGAACTGGTTTGGCAGCACGCAGATCCCAGATTGCCTTTGCCGATCGCTCATCATCTTCAACCATCAGTGGGTCGATGGCTTGAATAGTCTGGCTTGGAAGTGGAATACCACGGTAGATTATGTGTTTTTTGGTTGATTGGACCAAAAAATATAATATATTATATGAGCAAAATTATATGAGCAAAAAAGGTTCAATTTTATTTGGAATGGCAAGCCAGACAAAATTAAAAGGGCCTATTGTCTCTCCCCATGTTCAAGAATGTCCCTTTTCCCTTTATTCAGATTAAAACCGCTCACTTTTGGTTATTTGAAAACAAAAATCTCCAAAAATATAGTTATTTTTTTAAACAAGGACATGAAAATGAGATTGTGAACTCTGCAAAACAACGTTTCCAATCCTAGAATGAGAACGGTAAATGACTGTAATTAATACATTCATTCAATACATTGGAATACAAAAGAAACCAGCCATCCACTATTGTCTTGCTATTAGCAGGACAATAGACTCTTGCCAAGAAGGAGAGAAGGAGGAGAATTGTTTTGTCAATTTCTCAAGCCAAAACATCTTGATGGCCTTCACCAGTTCATCTTTGCTTGTACTGTCGGCTTGGCAGAGTTACAGATGAATGTTTTCAGTTGATGCCAAACAAGTTTGATCAGGTTTAAAATCAGGAGACCTACATGTAGAGATTAACTAAATATATTACTGTAGGCCTACCGTAGGTAGATATACTGTAGGCCTACCGTAGGTAGATATACTGTAGGCCTACGGTAGGTAGATATACTGTAGGCCTACCGTAGGTGTTGTAGGTCATTTATTTATGGATTTAACCTTTATTTTACTACATAAAGGTCTACTTACTCTGCTGGCGTCTTGACCCAGTTTATACCCTCATTTGCAATGCAAACCCGGGCGGCAGTGTGTTTTGGTCCGAGCAGACCCTGGTCTTGATAAATCAATGAGATTTATCACTTTAGAGTATTTCTTCATCAACATCTTTATGCTTTCGTTCATAAAATAATGATAAAAATACTCTTTTAAAATTAATGGAAGAGGCAAGTGGAAGGGAGGAAAAATGTTTTCAAATACTTGTTTTTCACAGGACAATAGACACGATGTGGTCCCAAAAACACCTCTCTGACGTAGGGTCCAGCATAGCTCTTGATGATGTCATTGAATGTCTAGCCAGCAGGTTCATATTGAGTAATAAGATGCGTGTTGCAAGCATTATTGTGAGTGAATATGTGAGACGTTTTTCCATGAATTAGAGAACATCTTATACACTACATGACTACAAAAGTATGTGGACACCTGCTTGTTCAACATCTCATTCCAAAATCATGGGCATTAATATGGAGTTGGTCCCCCCCCCTTTGCTGCTATAACAGCCTCCACTCTTCTGGGAAGGCTTTCCACTAGTGAGGTCAGGCACTGATGTTGGGCGATTAGGCCTGGCTCGCAGTCGGCATTCCAAGTCATCCTAAAGGTGTTCGGTGGGGTTGAGGTCAGGGCTTTGTGCAGGCCAGTCAAGTTCTTCCACACCAATCTCGACAAACCATTTCTGTATGGACCTCCCCTTGTGCACGGGAGCATTGTCATGCTGAAACAGGAACGGGCCTTCTCTCCAAACTGTTGCCACAAAGTTGGAAGCACAGAATCATCTAGAATGTCATTGTATGCTGTAGCATTAAGATTTAACTTCACTGGAACTAAGGGGCCCGAACCAAACAGCCCCAGACCAGTATTCCTCCTCCACCAAACTTTACAGTTGGCAATATGCATTCGGGCAGGTAGCGTTCTCCTTGCGTCCTCCAAACCCAGATTTGTCAGTCGGACTGCCAGATGATGAAGCGTGCTCACTCCAGAGAACACGTTTCCACTGCTCCAGAGTCCAATGGCAGCAAGCTTTACACCACTCCAGACAACGCTTGGCATTGCCCTTGGTGATCTTAGATTTGTGTACGGCTGCTCGGTCGTGGAAACCCATTTCATTAAACTCCGACCAACAGTTATTGTGCTGACGTTGCTTCCAGAGGCAGTTTGGAACTCGGTAGTCAGTGTTGCAACCGAGGACAGACAATGTTTTACACACTACGCGCTTCAGCACTCGGCGGTCCCCGTTCTGTGAGCTTGTGTGGCCTAACACTTTGCGGCCGAGCCGTTGTTGCTCCTAGATGTTTCCACCTCACAATAACAGCACTTACAGTTGACCGGGGGCAGCTCTAGCAGGGCAGACATTGTACGAACAGATTTGTTGGAAAGGTGGCATCCTATGACGGTGTCACGTTAAAAGTCACTGAGCTCTTCAGTAAGGCCATTCTACTGCCAATTTTTGTCTATGGAGATTGCATGGTTGTGTGCTCGATTTTATACACCTGTCAGCAACGGGTGTGGCTGAAATAGCTGAATCCACTCATTTAAAGGTGTGTCCACATACTTTTGTATATATAGTGTATTTAGTTTTGCAAACAAAATCTAAATTGCAGCAAATACAGAGCTTGGTCAACAGTTGGTCCAATGGCATACATAACCGTATCATCTGCATACAAATGAATATTACAGGATTTAATACATAGATTTACTATTTATATATTATTTATATAAATAGTAAAGAGGACATGTCCCAATACCAACCCCTCCGGTACACCTTTCGTAATATCCAGGACACTAGACTTGACACCATCAGATAGCTCTTAAAGCACCGGTACACCTTTCGTAATATCCAGGACACTAGACTTGACACCATCAGATAGCTCTTAAAGCACTTGCAAGACTCCTTGTCCTGGCCCATTTCAGACCGTTTTTGAATGAGTAGAGTCAACGGTGTCGAATGCCCTAACACATCATCTATAACCAGCTGAAACAATACTATGTCCTGGTCTATAACCAGCGGAAACAGTACTATGTCCAGGTCTATAACCAGGTCTATAACCAGCTGAAACAGTACTATGTCCAGGTCTATAACCAGCTGAAACAGTACTATGTCCAGGTCTATAACCAGCTGAAACAGTACTATGTCCAGGTCTATAACCATCTGAAACAGTACTATGTCCTGGTCTATAACCAGCTGAAACAGTACTATGTCCAGGTCTATAACCAGCTGAAACAGTACTATGTCCAGGTCTATAACCAGCTGAAACAGTACTATGTCCAGGTCTATAACCAGCTGAAACAGTACTATGTCCTGGTCTATAACCAGCTGAAACAGTACTATGTCCAGGTCTATAACCAACTGAAACAGTACTATGTCCAGGTCTATAACCAGCTGAAACAGTACTATGTCCTGGTCTATAACCAGCTGAAACAGTACTATGTCCAGGTCTATAACCAACTGAAACAGTACTATGTCCAGGTCTATAACCAGCTGAAACAGTACTATGTCCTGGTCTATAACCAGCTGAAACAGTACTATGTCCAGGTCTATAACCAGCTGAAACAGTACTTTGTCCTGGTCTATAACCAGCTGAAACAGTACTATGTCCAGGTCTATAACCAGGTCTATAACCAGGTCTATAACCAGCTGAAACAGTACTATGTCCAGGTCTATAACCAACTGAAACAGTACTATGTCCTGGTCTATAACCAGCTGAAACAGTACTATGTCCAGGTCTATAACCAACTGAAACAGTACTATGTCCAGGTCTATAACCAGCTGAAACAGTATTATGTACTGGTCTATAACCAGCTGAAACAGTACTATGTCCAGGTCTATAACCAGCTGAAACAGTACTATGTCCAGGTCTATAACCAGGTTTATAACCAGGTCTATAACCAGCTGAAACAGTACTATGTCCTGGTCTATAACCAGCTGAAACAGTACTATGTCCAGGTCTATAACCAGCTGAAACAGTACTATGTCCAGGTCTATAACCAGGTCTATAACCAGGTCTATAACCAGCTGAAACAGTACTATGTCCAGGTCTATAACCAGCTGATACAGTACTATGTCCAGGTCTATAACCAGCTGAAACAGTACTATGTCCAGGTCTATAACCAGCTGAAACAGTACTATGTCCAGGTCTATAACCAACTGAAACAGTACTATGTCCAGGTCTATAACCAGCTGAAACAGTACTATGTCCAGGTCTATAACCAACTGAAACAGTACTATGTCCAGGTCTATAACCAGCTGAAACAGTACTATGTCCTGGTCTATAACCAGCTGAAACAGTACTATGTCCAGGTCTATAACCAACTGAAACAGTACTATGTCCAGGTCTATAACCAGCTGAAACAGTACTATGTCCTGGTCTATAACCAGCTGAAACAGTACTATGTCCAGGTCTATAACCAGCTGAAACAGTACTATGTCCAGGTCTATAACCAGCTGAAACAGTACTATGTCCAGGTCTATAACCAGCTGAAACAGTACTATGTCCTGGTCTATAACCAGCTGAAACAGTACTATGTCCAGGTCTATAACCAGCTGAAACAGTACTATGTCCAGGTCTATAACCAGCTGAAACAGTACTATGTCCAGGTCTATAACCAGCTGAAACAGTACTATGTCCAGGTCTATAACCAGGTCTATAACCAGGTCTATAACCAGCTGAAACAGTAATATGTCCAGGTCTATAACCAGCTGAAACAGTACTATGTCCAGGTCTATAACCAGCTGAAACAGTACTATGTCCAGGTCTATAACCAACTGAAACAGTACTATGTCCAGGTCTATAACCAGCTGAAACAGTACTATGTCCTGGTCTATAACCAGCTGAAACAGTACTATGTCCAGGTCTATAACCAGCTGAAACAGTACTATGTCCAGGTCTACAACCAGGTCTATAACCAGGTCTATAACCAGCTGAAACAGTACTATGTCCAGGTCTATAACCAGCTGAAACAGTACTATGTCCTGCTTTATAACCAGCTGAAACAGTACTATGTCCAGGTCTATAACCAGCTGAAACAGTACTATGTCCAGGTCTATGACCAGGTCTATAACCAGGTCTATAACCAGCTGAAACAGTACTATGTCCAGGTCTATAACCAGGTCTATAACCAGCTGAAACAGTACTATGTCCAGGTCTATAACCAGCTGAAACAGTACTATGTCCAGGTCTATAACCAGCTGAAACAGTACTATGTCCAGGTCTATAACCAGCTGAAACAGTACTATGTCCAGGTCTATAACCAGCTGAAACAGTACTATGTCCTGGTCTATAACCAGCTGAAACAGTACTATGTCCAGGTCTATAACCAGCTGAAACAGTACTATGTCCTGGTCTATAACCAGCTGAAACAGTACTATGTCCTGGTCTATAACCAGCTGAAACAGTACTATGTCCAGGTCTATAACCAGCTGAAACAGTACTATGTCCAGGTCTATAACCAGCTGAAACAGTACTATGTCCAGGTCTATAACCAACTGAAACAGTACTATGTCCAGGTCTATAACCAGCTGAAACAGTACTATGTCCAGGTCTATAACCAACTGAAACAGTACTATGTCCAGGTCTATAACCAGCTGAATCAGTACTATGTCCTGGTCTATAACCAGCTGAAACAGTACTATGTCCAGGTCTATAACCAACTGAAACAGTACTATGTCCAGGTCTATAACCAGCTGAAACAGTACTATGTCCTGGTCTATAACCAGCTGAAACAGTACTATGTCCAGGTCTATAACCAGCTGAAACAGTACTATGTCCAGGTCTATAACCAGCTGAAACAGTACTATGTCCAGGTCTATAACCAGCTGAAACAGTACTATGTCCAGGTCTATAACCAGCTGAAACAGTACTATGTCCTGGTCTATAACCAGCTGAAACAGTACTATGTCCAGGTCTATAACCAGCTGAAACAGTACTATGTCCAGGTCTATAACCAGCTGAAACAGTACTATGTCCAGGTCTATAACCAGCTGAAACAGTACTATGTCCAGGTCTATAACCAGGTCTATAACCAGCTGAAACAGTACTATGTCCAGGTCTATAACCAGCTGAAACAGTACTATGTCCAGGTCTATAACCAGCTGAAACAGTACTATGTCCAGGTCTATAACCAACTGAAACAGTACTATGTCCAGGTCTATAACCAGCTGAAACAGTACTATGTCCTGGTCTATAACCAGCTGAAACAGTACTATGTCCAGGTCTATAACCAGCTGAAACAGTACTATGTCCAGGTCTACAACCAGATCTATAACCAGGTCTATAACCAGCTGAAACAGTACTATGTCCAGGTCTATAACCAGCTGAAACAGTACTATGTCCTGGTTTATAACCAGCTGAAACAGTACTATGTCCAGGTCTATAACCAGCTGAACCAGTACTATGTCCAGGTCTATAACCAGGTCTATAACCAGGTCTATAACCAGCTGAAACAGTACTATGTCCAGGTCTATAACCAGGTCTATAACCAGCTGAAACAGTACTATGTCCAGGTCTATAACCAGCTGAAACAGTACTATGTCCAGGTCTATAACCAGCTGAAACAGTACTATGTCCAGGTCTATAACCAGCTGAAACAGTACTATGTCCAGGTCTATAACCAGCTGAAACAGTACTATGTCCTGGTCTATAACCAGCTGAAACAGTACTATGTCCAGGTCTATAACCAGCTGAAACAGTACTATGTCCTGGTCTATAACCAGCTGAAACAGTACTATGTCCTGGTCTATAACCAGCTGAAACAGTACTATGTCCAGGTCTATAACCAGCTGAAACAGTACTATGTCCAGGTCTATAACCAGCTGAAACAGTACTATGTCCAGGTCTATAACCAGCTGAAACAGTACTATGTCCAGGTCTATAACCAGCTGAAACAGTACTATGTCCAGGTCTATAACCAGCTGAAACAGTACTATGTCCAGGTCTATAACCAACTGAAACAGTACTATGTCCAGGTCTATAACCAGCTGAAACAGTACTATGTCCAGGTCTATAACCAGCTGAAACAGTACTATGTCCAGGTCTATAACCAGCTGAAACAGTACTATGTCCAGGTCTATAACCAGGTCTATAACCAGGTCTATAACCAGCTGAAACAGTACTATGTCCAGGTCTATAACCAGCTGAAACAGTACTATGTCCAGGTCTATAACCAGCTGAAACAGTACTATGTCCAGGTCTATAACCAACTGAAACAGTACTATGTCCAGGTCTATAACCAGCTGAAACAGTACTATGTCCTGGTCTATAACCAGCTGAAACAGTACTATGTCCAGGTCTATAACCAGCTGAAACAGTACTATGTCCAGGTCTACAACCAGGTCTATAACCAGCTGAAACAGTACTATGTCCAGGTCTATAACCAGCTGAAACAGTACTATGTCCTGCTTTATAACCAGCTGAAACAGTACTATGTCCAGGTCTATAACCAGCTGAAACAGTACTATGTCCAGGTCTATGACCAGGTCTATAACCAGGTCTATAACCAGCTGAAACAGTACTATGTCCAGGTCTATAACCAGGTCTATAACCAGCTGAAACAGTACTATGTCCAGGTCTATAACCAGCTGAAACAGTACTATGTCCAGGTCTATAACCAGCTGAAACAGTACTATGTCCAGGTCTATAACCAGCTGAAACAGTACTATGTCCAGGTCTATAACCAGCTGAAACAGTACTATGTCCTGGTCTATAACCAGCTGAAACAGTACTATGTCCAGGTCTATAACCAGCTGAAACAGTACTATGTCCTGGTCTATAACCAGCTGAAACAGTACTATGTCCTGGTCTATAACCAGCTGAAACAGTACTATGTCCAGGTCTATAACCAGCTGAAACAGTACTATGTCCAGGTCTATAACCAGCTGAAACAGTACTATGTCCAGGTCTATAACCAACTGAAACAGTACTATGTCCAGGTCTATAACCAGCTGAAACAGTACTATGTCCAGGTCTATAACCAACTGAAACAGTACTATGTCCAGGTCTATAACCAGCTGAATCAGTACTATGTCCTGGTCTATAACCAGCTGAAACAGTACTATGTCCAGGTCTATAACCAACTGAAACAGTACTATGTCCAGGTCTATAACCAGCTGAAACAGTACTATGTCCTGGTCTATAACCAGCTGAAACAGTACTATGTCCAGGTCTATAACCAGCTGAAACAGTACTATGTCCAGGTCTATAACCAGCTGAAACAGTACTATGTCCAGGTCTATAACCAGCTGAAACAGTACTATGTCCAGGTCTATAACCAGCTGAAACAGTACTATGTCCTGGTCTATAACCAGCTGAAACAGTACTATGTCCAGGTCTATAACCAGCTGAAACAGTACTATGTCCAGGTCTATAACCAGCTGAAACAGTACTATGTCCAGGTCTATAACCAGCTGAAACAGTACTATGTCCAGGTCTATAACCAGGTCTATAACCAGGTCTATAACCAGCTGAAACAGTACTATGTCCAGGTCTATAACCAGCTGAAACAGTACTATGTCCAGGTCTATAACCAGCTGAAACAGTACTATGTCCAGGTCTATAACCAACTGAAACAGTACTATGTCCAGGTCTATAACCAGCTGAAACAGTACTATGTCCTGGTCTATAACCAGCTGAAACAGTACTATGTCCAGGTCTATAACCAGCTGAAACAGTACTATGTCCAGGTCTACAACCAGGTCTATAACCAGGTCTATAACCAGCTGAAACAGTACTATGTCCAGGTCTATAACCAGCTGAAACAGTACTATGTCCTGGTTTATAACCAGCTGAAACAGTACTATGTCCAGGTCTATAACCAGCTGAACCAGTACTATGTCCAGGTCTATAACCAGGTCTATAACCAGGTCTATAACCAGCTGAAACAGTACTATGTCCAGGTCTATAACCAGGTCTATAACCAGCTGAAACAGTACTATGTCCAGGTCTATAACCAGCTGAAACAGTACTATGTCCAGGTCTATAACCAGCTGAAACAGTACTATGTCCAGGTCTATAACCAGCTGAAACAGTACTATGTCCTGGTCTATAACCAGCTGAAACAGTACTATGTCCAGGTCTATAACCAGCTGAAACAGTACTATGTCCTGGTCTATAACCAGCTGAAACAGTACTATGTCCTGGTCTATAACCAGCTGAAACAGTACTATGTCCAGGTCTATAACCAGCTGAAACAGTACTATGTCCAGGTCTATAACCAGCTGAAACAGTACTATGTCCAGGTCTATAACCAACTGAAACAGTACTATGTCCAGGTCTATAACCAGCTGAAACAGTACTATGTCCAGGTCTATAACCAACTGAAACAGTACTATGTCCAGGTCTATAACCAGCTGAAACAGTACTATGTCCTGGTCTATAACCAGCTGAAACAGTACTATGTCCAGGTCTATAACCAACTGAAACAGTACTATGTCCAGGTCTATAACCAGCTGAAACAGTACTATGTCCTGGTCTATAACCAGCTGAAACAGTACTATGTCCAGGTCTATAACCAGCTGAAACAGTACTATGTCCAGGTCTACAACCAGCTGAAACAGTACTATGTCCAGGTCTATAACCAGCTGAAACAGTACTATGTCCAGGTCTATAACCAGCTGAAACAGTACTATGTCCTGGTCTATAACCAGCTGAAACAGTACTATGTCCAGGTCTATAACCAGCTGAAACAGTACTATGTCCAGGTCTATAACCAGCTGAAACAGTACTATGTCCAGGTCTATAACCAGCTGAAACAGTACTATGTCCAGGTCTATAACCAGCTGAAACAGTACTATGTCCAGGTCTATAACCAGCTGAAACAGTACTATGTCCAGGTCTATAACCAGCTGAAACAGTACTATGTCCTGGTCTATAACCAGCTGAAACAGTACTATGTCCAGGTCTATAACCAGCTGAAACAGTACTATGTCCTGGTCTATAACCAGCTGAAACAGTACTATGTCCTGGTCTATAACCAGCTGAAACAGTACTATGTCCAGGTCTATAACCAGCTGAAACAGTACTATGTCCAGGTCTATAACCAGCTGAAACAGTACTATGTCCAGGTCTATAACCAACTGAAACAGTACTATGTCCAGGTCTATAACCAGCTGAAACAGTACTATGTCCAGGTCTATAACCAACTGAAACAGTACTATGTCCAGGTCTATAACCAGCTGAAACAGTACTATGTCCTGGTCTATAACCAGCTGAAACAGTACTATGTCCAGGTCTATAACCAACTGAAACAGTACTATGTCCAGGTCTATAACCAGCTGAAACAGTACTATGTCCTGGTCTATAACCAGCTGAAACAGTACTATGTCCAGGTCTATAACCAGCTGAAACAGTACTATGTCCAGGTCTACAACCAGCTGAAACAGTACTATGTCCAGGTCTATAACCAGCTGAAACAGTACTATGTCCAGGTCTATAACCAGCTGAAACAGTACTATGTCCTGGTCTATAACCAGCTGAAACAGTACTATGTCCAGGTCTATAACCAGCTGAAACAGTACTATGTCCAGGTCTATAACCAGCTGAAACAGTACTATGTCCAGGTCTATAACCAGCTGAAACAGTACTATGTCCAGGTCTATAACCAGGTCTATAACCAGGTCTATAACCAGCTGAAACAGTACTATGTCCAGGTCTATAACCAGCTGAAACAGTACTATGTCCAGGTCTATAACCAGCTGAAACAGTACTATGTCCAGGTCTATAACCAACTGAAACAGTACTATGTCCAGGTCTATAACCAGCTGAAACAGTACTATGTCCTGGTCTATAACCAGCTGAAACAGTACTATGTCCAGGTCTATAACCAGCTGAAACAGTACTATGTCCAGGTCTACAACCAGGTCTATAACCAGCTGAAACAGTACTATGTCCAGGTCTATAACCAGCTGAAACAGTACTATGTCCAGGTCTATAACCAGCTGAAACAGTACTATGTCCAGGTCTATAACCAGCTGAAACAGTACTATGTCCTGGTCTATAACCAGCTGAAACAGTACTATGTCCAGGTCTATAACCAGCTGAAACAGTACTATGTCCAGGTCTATAACCAGCTGAAACAGTACTATGTCCTGGTCTATAACCAGCTGAAACAGTACTATGTCCAGGTCTATAACCAACTGAAACAGTACTATGTCCAGGTCTATAACCAGCTGAAACAGTACTATGTCCTGGTCTATAACCAGCTGAAACAGTACTATGTCCAGGTCTATAACCAGCTGAAACAGTACTATGTCCAGGTCTATAACCAGCTGAAACAGTACTATTTCCAGGTCTATAACCAGCTGAAACAGTACTATGTCCAGGTCTATAACCAGCTGAAACAGTACTATGTCCTGGTCTATAACCAGCTGAAACAGTACTATGTCCAGGTCTATAACCAGCTGAAACAGTACTATGTCCAGGTCTATAACCAGCTGAAACAGTACTATGTCCAGGTCTATAACCAGCTGAAACAGTACTATGTCCAGGTCTATAACCAGGTCTATAACCAGGTCTATAACCAGCTGAAACAGTACTATGTCCAGGTCTATAACCAGCTGAAACAGTACTATGTCCAGGTCTATAACCAGCTGAAACAGTACTATGTCCAGGTCTATAACCAACTGAAACAGTACTATGTCCAGGTCTATAACCAGCTGAAACAGTACTATGTCCTGGTCTATAACCAGCTGAAACAGTACTATGTCCAGGTCTATAACCAGCTGAAACAGTACTATGTCCAGGTCTACAACCAGGTCTATAACCAGGTCTATAACCAGCTGAAACAGTACTATGTCCAGGTCTATAACCAGCTGAAACAGTACTATGTCCAGGTCTATAACCAGCTGAAACAGTACTATGTCCTGGTCTATAACCAGCTGAAACAGTACTATGTCCAGGTCTATAACCAGCTGAAACAGTACTATGTCCAGGTCTATAACCAGCTGAAACAGTACTATGTCCAGGTCTATAACCAGCTGAAACAGTACTATGTCCTGGTCTATAACCAGCTGAAACAGTACTATGTCCAGGTCTATAACCAGCTGAAACAGTACTATGTCCAGGTCTATAACCAGCTGAAACAGTACTATGTCCAGGTCTATAACCAGCTGAAACAGTACTATGTCCTGGTCTATAACCAGCTGAAACAGTACTATGTCCAGGTCTATAACCAGCTGAAACAGTACTAT
>NC_092092.1:2513000-2601726 GCF_045679555.1 Salvelinus alpinus
CTAGACTCTGTAGGTTCTGGGCTCTCTAACCGTGTTCCAGGGGTCATGTTTCATTAGACTCTGTAGGTTCTGGGCTCTCTAACCGTGTTCCAGGGGGTCATGTTTCACTAGACTCTGTAGGTTCTGGGCTCTCTAACCGTGTTCCAGGGGTCATGTTTCACTAGACTCTGTAGGTTCTGGGCTCTCTAACCGTGTTCCAGGGGTCATGTTTCACTAGACTCTGTAGGTTCTGGGCTCTCTAACCGTGTTCCAGGGGTCATGTTTCACTAGATTCTGTAGGTTATGGGCTCTCTAACCGTGTTCCAGGGGTCATGTTTCACTAGACTCTGTAGGTTATGGGCTCTCTAACCGTGTTCCAGGGGTCATGTTTCACTAGACTCTGTAGGTTCTGGGCTCTCTAACCGTGTTCCAGGGGTCATGTTTCACTAGACTCTGTAGGTTCTGGGCTCTCTAACCGTGTTCCAGGGGTCATGTTTCACTAGACTCTGTAGGTTATGGGCTCTCTAACCGTGTTCCAGGGGTCATGTTTCACTAGACTCTGTAGGTTATGTGCTCTCTAACCGTGTTCCAGGGGGTCATGTTTCACTAGAATCTGTAGGTTCTGGGCTCTCTAACCGTGTTCCAGGGGGTCATGTTTCACTAGACTCTGTAGGTTCTGGGCTCTCTAACCGTGTTCCAGGGGTCATGTTTCACTAGACTCTGTAGGTTCTGGGCTCTCTAACCGTGTTCCAGGGGTCATGTTTCACTAGACTCTGTAGGTTATGGGCTCTCTAACCGTGTTCCAGGGGGTCATGTTTCACTAGACTCTGTAGGTTCTGAGCTCTCTAACCGTGTTCCAGGGGTCATGTTTCACTAGACTCTGTAGGTTATGGGCTCTCTAACCGTGTTCCAGGGGTCCAAGGCCTATAGGTGAAGTTTGTAGTTATTTGGCCACTTTAGTTGTGATACAAACCTTATCAAAACATACAGGCCTATGGGCTAGGATACATGAGGTATACATGAGGACTATGATTTGAAAAAGTACTGTGAATAAAGAGTAATTTGGAATCTGACTGCGGTCATGACTCCTGACCGCTGGAATGGCGGTAATACGGTCACCGAAAATATGTTTTTGTGAAATTCCACCTCAATTTTTTCTATGCTTTATTTAGACAGATTAGAAATAGGAGGAGTTCAAGTTGGACATGAAGAAGTGGGAATTAATCCCCCCAACTGCTGGGCCAGTAAAATGGCAAATTTATTTGAAATTGTACCCACTCAACCACACAGCCACATACCGTTTGAGGAATTTGGCAGAAGACAAATGTTTAGATTAAAAAGGTAAAATGAAAATTTCAAACATTGTGTTGTCGTACTGTTCAGAATTGCCCCAGTCTGAGGCATGGAGGTGGAGAGAGAGGGCATTCGTGCCAGGTGTGCCCTCTGGCAAACTCTATGGGCGAAGTTTTGCGGTCACCTCACCTGTATTCGGGTCCTTCACAAACCCAGACAGATGAGAGCACACCAAACACTCAGATGAAACTCTCTAAAGCAATCCAAGAAAGTATGCTTCAATGAATAATCTGACTAGATAATGTTATCACCTTGAAGAAGGAAACAGAAAAGGAATTCAGTAACACTTCGGCAGCTAAAGGTTATAGTCCAAGTCGAACCGCCATTTTGGTTCATTGATCAGTTTTCTTGATGCTGCATGTAGTTGTTCGTTGACACGTCATTGTTTTCACCTTCCCGGGTACCATTCATTTCCATCTCATATTTAATTGGACCCACTTCACAATAGATAAGCTGTTAAGTATTTACCTCCTATGTGATCCGATCTGAAACACAGTTTAACAGTAAAACAGATGGTTCACCTTTTCCATGGACGTTTGAATAATGTAATGTCACATTTCTCTTAGAAAACATAATCCACACATCATAACCGTTACAGAATAAATTCCTTTTCTGGCCACGATGAGTTCCTATTCCCCAAGTAGCCAGATATTAGGATTTCAATTTTTTTTGCATCCGAAATGGGAGCGAGGTTTATAACATACGGTCAAATTTAACAGGTGAACAGACGGTCGATCTTTTACACTGAAGTGTGTAGTCGACCACCAAAATCAGAGTAGACCATGTTTCAGAATTCACGGGCAGCGCAGCATCATCTATTTAGGTTTGGGTAAAAAAGTAAATGCAAAACATTATTGAATTCAAATTATCTGTTTACAGGTCAGCAACTATGTGGATTTGTTATTGTCTTTCAGACGTGTTTAGTAAATGTCACTGCAGAACAAAACATTCTGCCAACCCCTCTAAAGACATTTGATCAAGTTGGCCTAATTCACATACTTCCAAAGTAAACAGCAGTGGACACCAACCAATCGCCAAGGCATTCCTAGTCGACCACCAAACATATATGTTGTCACGAATCCCGCCGAAGGTGGTTCCTCTTCCTGTTCGGGCGGCGCTCGGCGGTCGTCGTCACCGGTCTACTAGCTGCCACCGATCCCCTTTTCCTTTTCAGTTAGTTTTGTCTGATTTGTTACACCTGTTCCTTGTTTGGGTTTTGATTTGGGCTATTTAAACCAGGTATGCCCGCCTGCTTTTGTGTGGGCTTGTTTTTCTGTTGATGTGTTTCTCGTGTACTATTTTCTCCGGACTGTTTGGTCCTGTTTTCGAACTGTTTGAAAGTGATGCGCCTTAGTGTTTGGCGTTACCGTTGCTTGTTGTTCGGGATTAAAAGATCACGATTGAACTACCTCTGCTCTCTGCGCCTGATTCCTCCACCCACTACTCCTCGAAGACGTGACAGATGTACAAAAACCCAACGATAAACCCTTGCGTTCCTATTTGTTCTCATTTGTTTTGTGCTGTTGGCGGCAGGTGCGCTTGATTCAGCAGCTCTGGCGCCGCGAAGGCAAAGTGTTCCCATGTTGAACCGTTTCATGTGTCTGAAGGTAAGAACTCTGCCTACCCAGAGACCAAATCAAGTGTATCTATAGGCCGACCGCTGGCCAATCAGATAGCTCAGATCACCGTGCCTGCACTGTTTCCTGGAGCCATAGACTGTAAAAAGAACCCTGGAACACACAGCAAAGTTGATACCGTGAGATATAAAAACTTTTACAACCACGACAAGAGAGAGACTCAACGAATACAGCAAAGAGCTGCTGTTTATGTGTAAGTTCATGTTTAAAAAAAGTTTACGTTTATATTTATACACTTGTATAAGCCATAAAATGGGCGTCAGTCCCTCTCCAGCACCTCTATGTACAAGGTGTTCTCTACTGTCTCTGTCTGACAGTCAGGAAATACAGTGGCTGCCCTGTATAACACCATCCAGCCGTATCTAATGTACTGATTGCCCTGCCATGGACCTATCTAAGTAATTTAGAGGCCCTGCAGGCCAACTCCAAGGCGAGTAGCAGACCTGGATTCAAACACTATTTAAAGTCTTTCAAAACACATTATCAGTGTATTCTTTAAACAGGGGCAGGCAAACGACAGGTCAAGGCAGGCAGGGGTCAATAATCCAGAGAGGGTGTAAGGCACCGGAACAGCAGGCGGGCTCAGGGTCAAGGTCAAGCAGAGGTCGGTGATCCAGAGTAGAGGCAAAGATACAGGACGTCAGGGCAGGCCGGAAAGGTCAAAAACTAGAAAACAGGGAAACTAGAAAACAGGGACTATAACGAAGCCAGGCGCAAGGGAAACCGCTGGTAGGTTTGAATGAACAAAACGAACTGGCAACAGACAAACAGAGAACACAGGTATAAGTACCCAGGGGATAATGGGGAAGATGTACACCTGGAGGGGGGTGGAGACAAACACAAGGACAGGTGAAACAGATCAGGGCGTCACACACATCGATCGTTTGCTCTAGACTGCCTGGAGTGCAGGGTTTGCTATTTTGCAACTCTCCTATTAGTCCAAGGAAGCTCAATCAAGAACCGATCAAGGTTTTGAAATTAGCTTTTTCGAATAGTGTGTGAACCCAGGTCTGGCTCCAGCCCAGTTGCAGGGCAGGGCGTTCAATCCTAGGTGTTACCACAGGGCGTTCAGTCCCCGGTGTTACCGCAGGGCGTTCAGTCCCCGGTGTTACCGCAGGGCGTTCAGTCCTAGGTGTTACCACAGGGCGTTCAGTCCCCGGTGTTACCGCAGGGCGTTCAGTCCTAGGTGTTACCACAGGGCGTTCAGTCCTAGGTGTTACCACAGGGCGTTCAGTCCTAGGTGTTACCACAGGGCAGGGCGTTCAGTCCTAGGTGTTCCCACAGGGCGTTCAGTCCTAGGTGTTACCACAGGGCAGGGCGTTCAGTCCCCGGTGTTACCACAGGGCGTTCAGTCCTAGGTGTTCCCACAGGGCGTTCAGTCCTAGGTGTTACCACAGGGCGTTCAGTCCTAGGTGTTACCGCAGGGCGTTCAGTCCCCGGTGTTACCACAGGGCAGGGCGTTCAGTCCTATTTGTTACCACAGGGCAGGGCGTTCAGTCCTAGCTGTTACCGCAGGGCAGGGCGTTCAGTCCCCGGTGTTACCACAGGGCGTTCAGTCCTAGGTGTTACCACAGGGCAGGGCGTTCAGTCCCCGGTGTTACCACAGGGCAGGGCGTTCAGTCCCCGGTGTTACCACAGGGCGTTCAATCAATCAATTTTATTTTATATAGCCCTTCGTACATCAGCTAATATCTCGAAGTGCTGTACAGACACCCAGCCTAAAACCCCAAACAGCTAGTAATGCAGGTGTAGAAGCACGGTGGCTAGGAAAAACTCCCTAGAAAGGCCAAAACCTAGGAAGAAACCTAGAGAGGAACCAGGCTATGAGGGGTGGCCAGTCCTCTTCTGGCTGTGCCGGGTGGAGATTATAACAGAACTATGCCAAGATGTTCAAAAATGTTCATAAGTGACAAGCATGGTCAAATAATAATCATGAATAATTTTCAGTTGGCTTTTCATAGCCGATCATCAAGAGTTGAAAAACAACAGGTCTGGGACAGGTGGCGGTTCCATAACCGCAGGCAGAACAGCTGAAACTGGAATAGCAGCAAGGCCAGGCGGACTGGGGACAGCAAGGAGTCACCACGGGCGGCAGTCCCGACGCATGGTCCTAGGGCCCAGGTCCTCCGAGAGAAAGAAAGAGAGAAGGAGAAAATTAGAGAGAGCCAAGATTTTCAAAATTTCCATAAATGACAAGCATGGTCAAATAATAATCAGGAATAAATCTCAGTTGGCTTTTCATAGCCGATCATTAAGAGTTGAAAACAGCAGGTCTGGGACAGGTAGGGGTTCCATAACCGCAGGCAGAACAGTTGAAACTGGAATAGCAGCAAGGCCAGGCGGACTGGGGACAGCAAGGAGTCACCACGGCCGGTAGTCCCGACGTATGGTCCTAGGGCTCAGGTCCTCCGAGACGCCCTGTGGTAACGCCCTGCGTTCAGTCCTAGGTGTTACCACAGGGCAGGGCGTTCAGTCCCCGGTGTTACCACAGGGCAGGGCGTTCAGTCCCCGGTGTTACCACAGGGCGTTCAGTCCTAGGTGTTACCACAGGGCAGGATTCAGTCCTAGCTGTTACCGCAGGGCAGGGCGTTCAGTCCTAGCTGTTACCGCAGGGCGTTCAGTCCTAGGTGTTACCACAGGGCGTTCAGTCCTAGGTGTTACCACAGGGCGTTCAGTCCTAGGTGTTACCACAGGGCAGGACGTTCAGTCCTAGCTGTTACCGCAGGGCGTTCAGTCCTAGGTGTTACCACAGGGCGTTCAGTCCTAGGTGTTACCGCAGGGCAGGACGTTCAGTCCTAGCTGTTACCGCAGGGCGTTCGGTCCCCGGTGTTACCACAGGGCGTTCAGTCCTAGCGGTTACCACAGGGCGTTCGGTCCTAGGTGTTACCACAGGCCAGGGCGTTCAGTCCCCGGTGTTACCACAGGGCGTTCGGTCCTAGGTGTTACCACAGGGCGTTCAGTCCCCGGTGTTACCACAGGGTGTACAGTCCTAGGTGTTACCACAGGGCAGGGCGTTCGGTCCCCGGTGTTACCACAGGGCGTTCAGTCCTAGGTGTTACCACAGGGCGTACAGTCCTAGGTGTTACCACAGGGCAGGGCGTTCGGTCCCCGGTGTTACCACAGGGCGTTCAGTCCTAGCTGTTACCGCAGGGCAGGGCGTTCAGTCCCCGGTGTTACCACAGGGCGTTCAGTCCTAGGTGTTACCACAGGGCAGGGCGTTCAGTCCCCGGTGTTACCACAGGGCAGGGCGTTCAGTCCCCGGTGTTACCACAGGGCGTTCAGTCCTAGGTGTTACCACAGGGCAGGGCGTTCAGTCCCCGGTGTTACCACAGGGCAGGGCGTTCAGTCCCCGGTGTTACCACAGGGCGTTCAGTCCTAGGTGTTACCACAGGGCAGGATTCAGTCCTAGCTGTTACCGCAGGGCAGGGCGTTCAGTCCTAGCTGTTACCGCAGGGCGTTCAGTCCTAGGTGTTACCACAGGGCGTTCAGTCCTAGGTGTTACCACAGGGCGTTCAGTTCTAGGTGTTACCGCAGGGCAGGACGTTCAGTCCTAGCTGTTACCGCAGGGCGTTCGGTCCCCGGTGTTACCACAGGGCGTTCAGTCCTAGCTGTTACCACAGGGCGTTCGGTCCTAGGTGTTACCACAGGCCAGGGCGTTCAGTCCCCGGTGTTACCACAGGGCGTTCGGTCCTAGGTGTTACCACAGGGCGTTCAGTCCCCGGTGTTACCACAGGGTGTACAGTCCTAGGTGTTACCACAGGGCAGGGCGTTCGGTCCCCGGTGTTACCACAGGGCGTTCAGTCCTAGGTGTTACCACAGGGCGTACAGTCCTAGGTGTTACCACAGGGCAGGGCGTTCGGTCCCCGGTGTTACCACAGGGCGTTCAGTCCTAGGTGTTACCACAGGGCGTTCAGTCCTAGGTGTTACCACAGGGCGTTCGGTCCCCGGTGTTACCACAGGGCAGGGCGTTCGGTCCCCGGTGTTACCACAGGGCGTTCGGTCCCCGGTGTTACCACAGGGCGTTCAGTCCTAGGTGTTACCACAGGGCGTTCGGTCCCCGGTGTTACCACAGGGTGTTCAGTCCTAGGTGTTACCACAGGGCAGGGCGTTCGGTCCCCGGTGTTACCACAGGGCGTTCGGTCCCCGGTGTTACCACAGGGCGTTCGGTCCTAGGTGTTACCGCAGGCTAGGGCGTTCAGTCCCCGGTGTTACCACAGGGCGTTCGGTCCTAGGTGTTGAATAAGGGTTTCAAATTTGGAAATGACACTCTCTAATTGTTTTATATTTTTGACATATTGTCAGGAAATGCAGCTCTGTCTCAGGTTCTGCTATTGTGCAGTGGTTGCACAGCCTTTCCTCTACAGGGAGCCAGGTTTTCCTGTGTCTACCCTTCTCAATGGCAAGGCTGTGCTCACTGAGCCTGTACTTTGTCAAGGTTTTTGTAATGTTTTGATCAGTAAACATGGTCAAATAGAGGGCCAGGAGGGTCACACTCTAGAGGGCCAGGAGAGAATCACTCTAGAGGGCCAGGAGAGAAATACTCTAGAGGGCCAGGAGGGTCACACTCTAGAGGGCCAGGAGATAATCACTCTAGAGGGCCAGGAGGGTCACACTCTAGAGGGCCAGGAGGGTCACACTCTAGAGGGCCAGGAGAGAATCACTCTAGAGGGCCAGGAGAGAATCACTCTAGAGGGCCAGGAGAGAATCACTCTAGAGGGCCAGGAGGGTCACACTCTAGAGGGCCAGAAGGGTCACACTCTAGAGGGCCAGGAGAGAATCACTCTAGAGGGCCAGGAGGGTCACACTCTAGAGGGCCAGGAGGGTCACACTCTAGAGGGCCAGAAGGGTCACAATCTAGAGGGCCAGGAGGGTCACACTCTAGAGGGCCAGGAGAGAATCACTCTAGAGGGCCAGGAGAGAATCACTCTAGAGGTCCAGGAGAGAATCACTCTAGAGGGCCAGGAGGGTCACACTCTAGAGGGCCAGAAGGGTCACACTCGAGAGGGCCAGGAGGGTCACACTCTAGAGGGCCAGGAGAGAATCACTCTAGAGGGCCAGGAGAGAATCACTCTAGAGGGCCAGGAGGGTCACACTCTAGAGGGCCAGAAGAGAATCACTCTAGAGGGCCAGGAGAGAATCACTCTAGAGGGCCAGGAGGGTCACACTCTAGAGGGCCAGGAGAGTCACACTCTAGAGGGCCAGGAGGGTCACACTCTAGAGGGCCAGAAGGGTCACAATCTAGAGGGCCAGGAGGGTCACACTCTAGAGGGCCAGGAGAGAATCACTCTAGAGGGCCAGGAGAGAATCACTCTAGAGGTCCAGGAGAGAATCACTCTAGAGGGCCAGGAGGGTCACACTCTAGAGGGCCAGGAGAGAATCACTCTAGAGGGCCAGGAGAGAATCACTCTAGAGGGCCAGGAGGGTCACACTCTAGAGGGCCAGGAGGGTCACACTCTAGAGGGCCAGGAGAGAATCACTCTAGAGGGCCAGGAGAGAATCACTCTAGAGGGCCAGGAGAGAATCACTCTAGAGGGCCAGGAGAGAATCACTCTAGAGGGCCAGGAGGGTCACACTCTAGAGGGCCAGGAGAGAATCACTCTAGAGGGCCAGGAGAGAATCACTCTAGAGGGCCAGGAGAGTCACACTCTAGAGGGCCAGAAGGGTCACACTCTAGAGGGCCAGGAGAGAATCACTCTAGAGGGCCAGGAGGGTCACACTCTAGAGGGCCAGTAGGGTCACACTCTAGAGGGCCAGAAGGGTCACACTCTAGAGGGCCAGGAGGGTCACACTATAGAGGGCCAGGAGGGTCACACTCTAGAGGGCCAGAAGAGAATCACTCTAGAGGGCCAGGAGAGAATCACTCTAGAGGGCCAGGAGGGTCACACTAGAGGGCCAGGAGGGTCACACTCTAGAGGGCCAGGAGGGTCACACTAGAGGGCCAGGAGAGAATCACTCTAGAGCGCCAGGAGGGTCACACTCTAGAGGGCCAGGAGGGTCACACTCTAGAGGGCCAGGAGAGAATCACTCTAGAGGGCCAGGAGAGAATCACTCTAGAGGGCCAGGAGAGAATCACTCTAGAGGGCCAGGAGGGTCACACTCTAGAGGGTCAGGAGAGAATCACTCTAGAGGGCCAGGAGGGAATCACTCTAGAGGGCCAGGAGAGAATCACTCTAGAGGGCCAGGAGGGTCACACTCTAGAGGCCAGGAGGGTCACACTCTAAAGGGCCTGGAGAAAATCACTCTAGAGGGCCAGGAGGGTCACACTCTAGAGGGCCAGGAGAGAATCACTTTAGAAGGCCAGGAGAGAATCACTCTAGAGGGCCAGGAGAGAATCACTCTAGAGGGCCAGGAGAGAATCACTCTAGAGGGCCAGGAGAGAATCACTCTAGAGGGCCAGGAGAGAATCACTCTAGAGGGCCAGGAGAGAATCACTCTAGAGGGCCAGGAGAGAATCACTCTAGAGGGCCAGGAGAGAATCACTCTAGAGGGCCAGAAGGGTCACACTCTAGAGGGCCAGGAGGGTCGATATACACCCTATTAAAACGTGACAAATTATATCTAAATATGTTGATATACACCCTATTAAAACATGCTTTACATTCAAGCCTACTTGTTTCGCATCAACCCATCAACTCCACACAGTTCTACTTCCTGTTACCAACTCCACACAGTTCTACTTCCTGTTACCAAACCCATCAACTCTACAGAGTTCTTCTTCCTGTTACCAAACCCATCGACTCTACAGAGTTCTTCTTCCTGTTACCAAACCCATCGACTCCACACAGTTCTTCTTCCTGTTACCAAACCCATCAACTCCACACAGTTCTACTTCCTGTTACCAACTCCACACAGTTCTACTTCCTGTTACCAAACCCATCAACTCTACAGAGTTCTTCTTCCTGTTACCGAACCCATCGACTCTACAGAGTTCTTCTTCCTGCTACCAACTCCACACAGTTCTACTTCCTGTTACCAAACCCATCAACTCTACACAGTTCTACTTCCTGTTACCAAACCCATCGACTCTACAGAGTTCTTCTTCCTGTTACCGAACCCATCGACTCTACAGAGTTCTTCTTCCTGCTACCAACTCCACACAGTTCTACTTCCTGTTACCAAACCCATCAACTCTACACAGTTCTACTTCCTGTTGCCAAACCCATCAACTCTACAGAGTTCTTCTTCCTGTTACCAAACCCATCAACACTACACAGTTCTTCTTCCTGTTACCAAACCCATCAACTCTACACAGTTCTACTTCCTGTTACCAAACCCATCAACACTACACAGTTCTTCTTCCTGTTACCAAACCCATCAACTCTACACAGTTCTACTTCCTGTTACCAAACCCATCAACTCCACACAGTTCTTCTTCCTGTTACCAAACCCATCAACTCTACACAGTTCTACTTCCTGTTACCAAACCCATCAACTCTACAGAGTTCTTCTTCCTGCTACCAAACCCATCAACTCTACACAGTTCTACTTCCTGTTACCAAACCCATCAACTCTACAGAGTTCTTCTTCCTGCTACCAAACCCATCAACTCTACACAGTTCTACTTCCTGTTACCAAACCCATCAACTCTACAGAGTTCTTCTTCCTGCTACCAAACCCATCAACTCCACACAGTTCTACTTCCTGTTACCAAACCCATCAACTCTACATAGGTCTTCTTCCTGTTACCAAACCCATCAACTCTACACAGTTCTACTTCCTGTTACCAAACCCATCAACTCTACAGAGTTCTTCTTCCTGTTACCAAACCCATCGACACTACAGAGTTCTTCTTCCTGTTACCAAACCCATCAACTCTACACAGTTCTACTTCCTGTTACCAAACCCATCAACTCTACACAGTTCTACTTCCTGTTACCAAACCCATCAACTCTACAGAGTTCTTCTTCCTGTTACCAAACCCATCAACTCTACACAGTTCTACTTCCTGTTACCAAACCCATCAACTCTACACAGTTCTACTTCCTGTTACCAAACCCATCAACTCTACAGAGTTCTTCTTCCTGTTACCAAACCCATCAACTCTACACAGTTCTACTTCCTGTTACCAAACCCATCAACTCTACAGAGTTCTTCTTCCTGCTACCAAACCCATCAACTCTACACAGTTCTACTTCCTGTTACCAAACCCATCAACTCTACATAGGTCTTCTTCCTGTTACCAAACCCATCAACTCTACACAGTTCTACTTCCTGTTACCAAACCCATCGACACTACAGAGTTCTTCTTCCTGTTGCCAAACCCATCAACTCTACACAGTTCTACTTCCTGTTACCAAACCCATCAACTCTACAGAGTTCTTCTTCCTGTTACCAAACCCATCAACTCTACACAGTTCTACTTCCTGTTACCAAACCCATCAACTCTACAGAGTTCTTCTTCCTGTTACCAAACCCATCGACACTACAGAGTTCTTCTTCCTGTTACCAAACCCATCAACTCTACACAGTTCTACTTCCTGTTACCAAACCCATCAACTCTACAGAGTTCTTCTTCCTGTTACCAAACCCATCGACTCTACAGAGTTCTTCTTCCTGTTACCAAACCCATCAACTCTACACAGTTCTACTTCCTGTTACCAAACCCATCAACTCTACAGAGTTCTTCTTCCTGTTACCAAACCCATCAACTCTACACAGTTCTACTTCCTGTTACCAAACCCATCAACTCTACATAGGTCTTCTTCCTGTTGCCAAACCCATCAACTCTACAGAGTTCTACTTCCTTTTACCAAACCCATCAACTCTACACAGTTCTACTTCCTGTTACCAAACCCATTTATGTTATGATGACATTGTGACATCAGTGGATTCCGCTGACCACCATTAGTCCCAACTGGCTATTTTTCCTGACCCCATTAGGGTTCTCAAGAGAATTTTAGGTGCTCCTTCTCAATTCCTCTTTCCTCAGTCCTCACCTCCTTCTCAAAATGCATTGGAGATAAAAGTTCAGTGGTAAGAGACGTTGGATCTTTTAAGTTCAATACGCTTTGAAAAGGAAGCAAGGAGAGAGGACGTAAGGAATTGAGGAAAGACAAATTCAGAAAGAGACATAAACGTAGGCTGTACTCTCACAAATCTGACATGGCTATTCAGAACTATACCACTAGGTGGTGATGTTGTACAAGACAAGATCGTGTTTCAGGGATGACATGGAAGTTCAGACGTGCTGCACAGTGTGTGTCTGTGTGTGAGAGAGAGATTTGTTTTTTGTCATATACACCAGATAGGTGCAGTGAAATGTATTGTTTGACACGGTCAGCCATAGTAGTAGAGCGCCCCTGGAGCAAATTAGGATGAAGTGCCTTGCTCAAGTCGCACGTCGACAGATTTTTCACCTTGTTGACTCGGTATTCAAACCAGCTACCTTTCGGTTACTGGCCAAACGCGCTAATCTTGTTTGTGTGTGTGTGTGTGTGTGTGTGTGTGTGTGTGTGTGTGTGTGTGTGTGTGTGTGTGTGTGTGTGTGTGTGTGTGTGTGTGTGTGTGTGTCAACCAGAACCATGCTACTTTTTTCCCCATCTTCATTAGGGAGCATTTAGATGTTTTTTTATTATTTTAGTCTAAAGGGCTTTAGTCTTCCTTTAGAAATGTTAAAACATACAGAAAACCATTAGGCATGTTGATCATGACTTTACATTAAGCAGCATGTTGATCATTACTTTACATGAAGCAGCATGTTGATCATTACTTTACATGTTGATCATTACTTTACATGAAGCAGCATATTGATCATTACTTTACATTAAGCAGGATGTTGATCATGACTTTACATTAAGCAGCATGTTGATCATGACTTTACATTAAGCAGCATGTTGATCATGACTTTACATTAAGCAGCATGTTGATCATGACTTTACATTAAGCAGCATGTTGATCATGACTTTACATGAAGCAGCATGTTGATCATGACTTTACATGAAGCAGCATGTTGATCATGACTTTACATGAAGCAGCATGTTGATCATGACTTTACATTAAGCAGCATGTTGATCATGACTTTACATGAAGCAGCATGTTGATCATGACTTTACATGAAGCAGCATGTTGATCATGACTTTACATGAAGCAGCATGTTGATCATGACTTTACATGAAGCAGCATGTTGATCATGACTTTACATTAAGCAACATGTTGATCATGACTTTACATTAAGCAGCATGTTGATCATGACTTTACATTAAGCAGCATGTTGATCATGACTTTACATTAAGCAGCATGTTGATCATGACTTTACATGAAGCAGCATGTTGATCATGACTTTACATGAAGCAGCATGTTGATCATGACTTTACATGAAGCAGCATGTTGATCATGACTTTACATTAAGCAGCATGTTGATCATGACTTTACATGAAGCAGCATGTTGATCATGACTTTACATGAAGCAGCATGTTGATCATGACTTTACATGAAGCAGCATGTTGATGATGACTTTACATGAAGCAGCATGTTGATCATGACTTTACATGAAGCAGCATGTTGATCATGACTTTACATGAAGCAGCATGTTGATCATGACTTTACAGTAAGCAGCATGTTGATCATTACTTTACATGTTGATCATGACTTTACATTAAGCAGCATGTTGATCATTACTTTACATTAAGCAGCATGTTGATCATTACTTTACATTAAGCAGCATGTTGATCATGACTTTACATTAAGCAGCATGTTGATCATGACTTTACATTAAGCAGCATGTTGATCATTACTTTACATGTTGATCATGACTTTACATTAAGCAGCATGTTGATCATGACTTTACATTAAGCAGCATGTTGATCATGACTTTACATTAAGCAGCATGTTGATCATGACTTTACATTAAGCAGCATGTTGATCATGACTTTACATTAAGCAGCATGTTGATCATTACTTTACATTAAGCAGCATGTTGATCATTACTTTACATTAAGCAGCATGTTGATCATGACTTTACATTAAGCAGCATGTTGATCATGACTTTACATTAAGCAGCATGTTGATCATGACTTTACATTAAGCAGCATGTTGATCATTACTTTACATGTTGATCATGACTTTACATTAAGCAGCATGTTGATCATGACTTTACATTAAGCAGCATGTTGATCATGACTTTACATTAAGCAGCATGTTGATCATGACTTTACATTAAGCAGCATGTTGATCATGACTTTACATTAAGCAGCATGTTGATCATGACTTTACATGTTGATCATGACTTTACATTAAGCAGCATGTTGATCATTACTTTACATTAAGCAGCATGTTGATCATGACTTTACATTAAGCAGCATGTTGATCATGACTTTACATGTTGATCATTACTTTACATTAAGCAGCATGTTGATCATGACTTTACATTAAGCAGCATGTTGATCACGACTTTATATTAAGCAGCATGTTAATCATGACTTTACATGTTGATCATGACTTTACATTAAGCAGCATGTTGATCATGACTTTACATTAAGAAGCATGTTGATCATGACTTTATATTAAGCAGCATGTTGATCATGACTTTACATTAAGCAGCATGTTGATCATGACTTTACATTAAGCAGCATGTTGATCATGACTTTACATTAAGCAGCATGTTGATCATGACTTTACATTAAGCAGCATGTTGATCATTACTTTACATTAAGCAGCATGTTGATCATTACTTTACATTAAGCAGCATGTTGATCATGACTTTACATTAAGCAGCATGTTGATCATGACTTTACATTAAGCAGCATGTTGATCATTACTTTACATGTTGATCATGACTTTATATTAAGCAGCATGTTAATCATGACTTTACATGTTGATCATGACTTTACATTAAGCAGCATGTTGATCATGACTTTACATTAAGAAGCATGTTGATCATGACTTTATATTAAGCAGCATGTTGATCATGACTTTACATGTTGATCATGACTTTACATTAAGCAGCATGTTGATCATGACTTTACATTAAGCAGCATGTTGATCATGACTTTACATTAAGAAGCATGTTGATCATGACTTTATATTAAGCAGCATGTTGATCATGACTTTACATTAAGCAGCATGTTGATCATGACTTTACATTAAGCAGCATGTTGATCATTACTTTACATTAAGCAGCATGTTGATCATTACTTTACATTAAGCAGCATGTTGATCATGACTTTACATTAAGCAGCATGTTGATCATGACTTTACATTAAGCAGCATGTTGATCATGACTTTACATTAAGCAGCATGTTGATCATTACTTTACATGTTGATCATGACTTTACATTAAGCAGCATGTTGATCATGACTTTACATTAAGCAGCATGTTGATCATGACTTTACATTAAGCAGCATGTTGATCATGACTTTACATTAAGCAGCATGTTGATCATGACTTTACATTAAGCAGCATGTTGATCATGACTTTACATTAAGCAGCATGTTGATCATGACTTTACATTAAGCAGCATGTTGATCATGACTTTACATGTTGATCATGACTTTACATTAAGCAGCATGTTGATCATTACTTTACATTAAGCAGCATGTTGATCATGACTTTACATTAAGCAGCATGTTGATCATGACTTTACATGTTGATCATTACTTTACATTAAGCAGCATGTTGATCATGACTTTACATTAAGCAGCATGTTGATCACGACTTTATATTAAGCAGCATGTTAATCATGACTTTACATGTTGATCATGACTTTACATTAAGCAGCATGTTGATCATGACTTTACATTAAGAAGCATGTTGATCATGACTTTATATTAAGCAGCATGTTGATCATGACTTTACATGTTGATCATGACTTTACATTAAGCAGCATGTTGATCATGACTTTACATTAAGCAGCATGTTGATCACGACTTTACATTAAGCAGCATGTTGATCATGACTTTACATTAAGCAGCATGTTGATCATTACTTTACATTAAGCAGCATGTTGATCATGACTTTACATTAAGCAGCATGTTGATCATGACTTTACATTAAGCAGCATGTTGATCATGACTTTACATTAAGCAGCATGTTGATCATTACTTTACATTAGGCAGCATGTTGATCATTACTTTACATGTTGATCATTACTTTACATTAAGCAGCATGTTGATCATGACTTTATATTAAGCAGCATGTTGATCATGACTTTACATGAAGCAGCATGTTGATCACGACTTTACATGTTGATCATGACTTTAAATTAAGCAGCATGTTGATCATGACTTTATATTAAGCAGCATGTTGATCATGACTTTACATTAAGCAGCATGTTGATCATGACTTTACATTAAGCAGCATGTTGATCATGACTTTACATTAAGCAGCATGTTGATCATTACTTTACATTAAGCAGCATGTTGATCATGACTTTACATTAAGCAGCATGTTGATCATGACTTTACATTAAGCAGCATGTTGATCATGACTTTACATTAAGCAGCATGTTGATCATTACTTTACATTAAGCAGCATGCTGATCATGACTTTACATTAAGCAGCATGTTGATCATGACTTTATATTAAGCAGCATGTTGATCATGACTTTACATTAAGCAGCATGTTGATCATGACTTTACATTAAGCAGCATGTTGATCATAACTTTACATTAAGCAGCATGTTGATCATTACTTTACATTAAGCAGCATGTTGATCATGACTTTACATTAAGCAGCATGTTGATCATTACTTTACATTAAGCAGCATGTTGATCATTACTTTACATTAAGCAGCATGTTGATCATGTCTTTACATTAAGCAGCATGTTGATCACGACTTTACATGTTGATCATGACTTTAAATTAAGCAGCATGTTGATCATTACTTTACATTAAGCAGCATGTTGATCATTACTTTACATTAAGCAGCATGTTGATCATTACTTTACATTAAGCAGCATGTTGATCATGACTTTACATTAAGCAGCATGTTGATCATGACTTTATATTAAGCAGCATGTTGATCATGACTTTACATTAAGCAGCATGTTGATCATGACTTTACATTAAGCAGCATGTTGATCATGACGTTACATTAAGCAGCATGTTGATCATGACTTTACATTAAGCAGCATGTTGATCATTACTTTACATTAAGCAGCATGTTGATCATGACTTTACATTAAGCAGCATGTTGATCATGACTTTACATTAAGCAGCATGTTGATCATGACTTTACATTAAGCAGCATGTTGATCATGACTTTACATTAAGCAGAATGTTGATCATGACTTTACATTAAGCAGCATGTTGATCATGACTTTACATTAAGCAGCATGTTGATCATGACTTTACATTAAGCAGCATGTTGATCATGACTTTACATTAAGCAGCATGTTGATCATGACTTTACATTAAGCAGCATGTTGATCATGACTTTACATTAAGCGGCATGTTGATCATTACTTTACATTAGGCAGCATGTTGATCATTACTTTACATTAAGCAGCATGTTGATCATTACTTTACATTCTCTCTGAGATTTCGGACAAAAAAGAGTGAGGCTAGAAAAATACCAGCCAGAGAATACTGAGTGGTGATGATGGTAACCACCACCCGAAGACACAGCAACAGACCAGAGAATACTGAGTGGTGATGATGGTAACCACCACCCGAAGACACAGCAACAGACCAGAGAATACTGAGTGGTGATGATGGTAACCACCACCCGAAGACACAGACCAGAGGATACTGAGTGGTGATGATGGTAACCACCACCCGAAGCAACAGGCCAGAGGATACTGAGTGGTGATGATGGTAACCACCACCCGAAGACACAGCAACAGGCCAGAGAATACTGAGTGGTGATGATGGTAACCACCACCCGAAGACACAGCAACAGACCAGAGAATACTGAGTGGTGATGATGGTAACCACCACCCGAAGACACAGCAACAGACCAGAGAATACTGAGTGGTGATGATGGTAACCACCACCCGAAGACACAGACCAGAGGATACTGAGTGGTGATGATGGTAACCACCACCCGAAGCAACAGGCCAGAGGATACTGAGTGGTGATGATGGTAACCACCACCCGAAGACACAGCAACAGGCCAGAGAATACTGAGTGGTGATGATGGTAACCACCACCCGAAGACACAGCAACAGGCCAGAGAATACTGAGTGGTGATGATGGTAACCACCACCCGAAGACACAGCAACAGGCCAGAGAATACTGAGTGGTGATGATGGTAACCACCACCCGAAGACACAGCAACAGACCAGAGAATACTGAGTGGTGATGATGGTAACCACCACCCGAAGCAACAGGCCAGAGGATACTGAGTGGTGATGATGGTAACCACCACCCGAAGACACAGCAACAGGCCAGAGGATACTGAGTGGTGATGATGGTAACCACCACCCGAAGACACAGCAACAGACCAGAGAATACTGAGTGGTGATGATGGTAACCACCACCCGAAGACACAGCAACAGGCCAGAGAATACTGAGTGGTGATGATGGTAACCACCACCCGAAGACACAGCAACAGACCAGAGAATACTGAGTGGTGATGATGGTAACCACCACCCGAAGCAACAGGCCAGAGGATACTGAGTGGTGATGATGGTAACCACCACCCGAAGACACAGCAACAGACCAGAGAATACTGAGTGGTGATGATGGTAACCACCACCCGAAGACACAGCAACAGACCAGAGGATAATGAGTGGTGATGATGGTAACCACCACCCGAAGACACAGCAACAGACCAGAGGATACTGAGTGGTGATGATGGTAACCACCACCCGAAGACACAGCAACAGGCCAGAGAATACTGAGTGGTGATGATGGTAACCACCACCCGAAGCAACAGGCCAGAGGATACTAAGTGGTGATGATGGTAACCACTACCCGAAGACACAGCAACAGGCCAGAGAATACTGAGTGGTGATGATGGTAACCACCACCCGAAGACACAGCAACAGACCAGAGAATACTGAGTGGTGATGATGGTAACCACCACCCGAAGACACAGCAACAGACCAGAGAATACTGAGTGGTGATGATGGTAACCACCACCCGAAGACACAGCAACAGACCAGAGAATACTGAGTGGTGATGATGGTAACCACCACCCGAAGACACAGCAACAGGCCAGAGAATACTGAGTGGTGATGATGGTAACCACCACCCGAAGACACAGCAACAGACCAGAGAATACTGAGTGGTGATGATGGTAACCACCACCCGAAGCAACAGGCCAGAGGATACTGAGTGGTGATGATGGTAACCACTACCCGAAGACACAGGCCAGAGAATACTGAGTGGTGATGATGGTAACCACCACCCGAAGATACAGCAACAGGCCAGAGGATACTGAGTGGTGATGATGGTAACCACCACCCGAAGACACAGGCCAGAGAATACTGAGTGGTGATGATGGTAACCACCACCCGAAGACACAGCAACAGGCCAGAGGATACTGAGTGGTGATGATGGTAACCACCACCCGAAGACACAGCAACAGGCCAGAGGATACTGAGTGGTGATGATGGTAACCACCACCCGAAGACACAGCAACAGGCCAGAGGATACTGAGTGGTGATGATGGTAACCACCACCCGAAGACACAGCAACAGGCCAGAGGATACTGAGTGGTGATGATGGTAACCATCACCCGAAGACACAGCAACAGGCCAGAGGATACTGAGTGGTGATGATGGTAACCACCACCTGAAGACACAGACCAGAGGATACTGAGTGGTGATGATGGTAACCACCACCCGAAGACACAGCAACAGACCAGAGAATACTGAGTGGTGATGATGGTAACCACCACCCGAAGACACAGCAACAGACCAGAGAATACTGAGTGGTGATGATGGTAACCACCACCCGAAGACACAGCAACAGACCAGAGAATACTGAGTGGTGATGATGGTAACCACCACCCGAAGACACAGCAACAGGCCAGAGAATACTGAGTGGTGATGATGGTAACCACCACTCGAAGACACAGCAACAGGCCAGAGGATACTGAGTGGTGATGATGGTAACCACCACCCGAAGACACAGCAACAGGCCAGAGAATACTGAGTGGTGATGATGGTAACCACCACCCGAAGACACAGACCAGAGAATACTGAGTGGTGATGTTGGTAACCACCACCCGAAGCAACAGACCAGAGAATACTGAGTGGTGATGATGGTAACCACCACCCGAAGACACAGCAACAGCGGCAAGGCCATTTGCAATGTCTTTTTTTCTGGGTGTTGTTGTCATATGAACTGTTCATAGTGTATTGGTATTGGATCACATACAGTACATTCATAAAGTATCCAGAGTTCGGGACAAGTCTCTGAATGTCCTTGAGTGGCCCAGCCAGATGAGTGGCCCAGCCAGATGAGTGGCCCAGCCAGATGAGTGGCCCGGCCAGAGCCCGGACTTGAACCCTTAATACTCAGAATACTTATGTAAATGTGATATTTCATTTATTTATTTTTTATAAATTAGCAAAAAATTCTAAACTCGTTTTTGCTTTGTCATTATGAGGTATTGTGATGTCATCAAGGGGTATTGTGTGTAGATTGATGTGGGGGGGGGGAATTATTTCATCCATTTTAGAATAAGGCCATAAAGTAACAAAATGTGGAAAAAGTGAAGGGGTCTGAATACTTTCCGAATGTACTGTATGTGTTTAGGATACATGCCATGTTATTTCAACTATCATAATGTAGTACACACATACACACTTTACACCCCAATGTCCCCATATCCTGCTTTAAGAGTAGATGTTGTGTTTGGAGGGATGCTGTGTGACCCATTTTATAAGCTGCTTTAAAAAGTACTTGTTTTTGGCATTCCTACAGAGCAGGCGTTGGCCCCATCCACTTATCCTTCTGACACAGGGTTCGACAGACATTAAAACAGATTATTAGACCGGCGTGTCCATGTTAAAAACATTTCAATATGAGTGAAACCCTACGGCAGATTGGTGCTCTGAAGCCATGCCCTTAAATAAGCTGAGGGTATATCCATGTCACCAGGGACTTTACATTTACTAACTGACAATATCGTTAGATGTATGGTTTGTTCTTTTCATTTCCAGTTAACTGCATGCAGTCATAAAACTGTAATATCAGAATGCTTTTCTCCTTATCACATTTTCTGGCATACAATCTATTCTGTTCTATAAATCACTCCATATATTATATTCTGTGAGGCTGAGGTCAGGCCTGTGGACCTGGGTCAGTCTGAACAGTGATGGCATTGTTATGGTGGGAGGAGCTAGTTGGTAGTAGATGGTTTGTTATGGTGGGAGGAGCTAGTTGGTAGTAGATGGTTTGTTATGGTGGGAGGAGCTAGTTGGTAGTAGATGGTTTGTTATGGTGGGAGGAGCTAGTTGGTAGTAGATGGGTTGTTATGGTGGGAGGAGCTAGTTGGTAGTAGATGGTTTGTTATGGTGGGAGGAGCTAGTTGGTAGTAGATGGGTTGTTATGGTGGGAGGAGCTAGTTGGTAGTAGATGGGTTGTTATGGTGGGAGGAGCTAGTTGGTAGTAGATGGTTTGTTATGGTGGGAGGAGCTAGTTGGTAGTAGATGGTTTGTTATGGTGGGAGGAGCTAGTTGGTAGTAGATGGTTTGTTATGGTGGGAGGAGCTAGTTGGTAGTAGATGGTTTGTTATGGTGGGAGGAGCTAGTTGGTAGTAGATGGTTTGTTATGGTGGGAGGAGCTAGTTGGTAGTAGATGGTTTGTTATGGTGGGAGGGGCTAGTTGGTAGTAGATGGGTTGTTATGGTGGGAGGAGCTAGTTGGTAGTAGATGGTTTGTTATGGTGGGAGGAGCTAGTTGGTAGTAGATGGTTTGTTATGGTGGGAGGAGCTAGTTGGTAGTAGATGGTTTGTTATGGTGGGAGGGGCTAGTTGGTAGTAGATGGGTTGTTATGGTGGGAGGAGCTAGTTGGTAGTAGATGGTTTGTTATGGTGGGAGGAGCTAGTTGGTAGTAGATGGTTTGTTATGGTGGGAGGAGCTAGTTGGTAGTAGATGGTTTGTTATGGTGGGAGGAGCTAGTTGGTAGTAGATGGTTTGTTATGGTGGGAGGAGCTAGTTGGTAGTAGATGGTTTGTTATGGTGGGAGGGGCTAGTTGGTAGTAGATGGTTTGTTATGGTGGGAGGAGCTAGTTGGTAGTAGATGGTTTGTTATGGTGGGAGGAGCTAGTTGGTAGTAGATGGGTTGTTATGGTGGGAGGAGCTAGTTGGTAGTAGATGGGTTGTTATGGTGGGAGGAGCTAGTTGGTAGTAGATGGTTTGTTATGGTGGGAGGAGCTAGTTGGTAGTAGATGGTTTGTTATGGTGGGAGGGGCTAGTTGGTAGTAGATGGTTTGTTATGGTGGGAGGAGCTAGTTGGTAGTAGATGGTTTGTTATGGTGGGAGGAGCTAGTTGGTAGTAGATGGTTTGTTATGGTGGGAGGAGCTAGTTGGTAGTAGATGGTTTGTTATGGTGGGAGGAGCTAGTTGGTAGTAGATGGTTTGTTATGGTGGGAGGAGCTAGTTGGTAGTAGATGGTTTGTTATGGTGGGAGGAGCTAGTTGGTAGTAGATGGGTTGTTATGGTGGGAGGAGCTAGTTGGTAGTAGATGGTTTGTTATGGTGGGAGGAGCTAGTTGGTAGTAGATGGTTTGTTATGGTGGGAGGAGCTAGTTGGTAGTAGATGGTTTGTTATGGTGGGAGGAGCTAGTTGGTAGTAGATGGTTTGTTATGGTGGGAGGAGCTAGTTGGTAGTAGATGGTTTGTTATGGTGGGAGGAGCTAGTTGGTAGTAGATGGTTTGTTATGGTGGGAGGAGCTAGTTGGTAGTAGATGGTTTGTTATGGTGGGAGGAGCTAGTTGGTAGTAGATGGGTTGTTATGGTGGGAGGAGCTAGTTGGTAGTAGATGGTTTGTTATGGTGGGAGGAGCTAGTTGCTAGTAGATGGTTTGTTATGGTGGGAGGAGCTAGTTGGTAGTAGATGGTTTGTTATGGTGGGAGGAGCTAGTTGGTAGTAGATGGTTTGTTATGGTGGGAGGAGCTAGTTGGTAGTAGATGGTTTGTTATGGTGGGAGGAGCTAGTTGCTAGTAGATGGTTTGCTATGGTGGGAGGAGCTAGTTGCTAGTAGATGGTTTGTTATGGTGGGAGGAGCTAGTTGCTATTAGATGGTTTGTTATGGTGGGAGGAGCTAGTTGCTAGTAGATGGTTTGTTATGGTGGGAGGAGCTAGTTGGTAGTAGATGGTTTGTTATGGTGGGAGGAGCTAGTTGGTAGTAGATGGTTTGTTATGGTGGGAGGAGCTAGTTGCTAGTAGATGGTTTGTTATGGTGGGAGGAGCTAGTTGCTAGTAGATGGTTTGTTATGGTGGGAGGAGCTAGTTGCTAGTAGATGGTTTGTTATGGTGGGAGGAGCTAGTTGGTAGTAGATGGTTTGTTATGGTGGGAGGAGCTAGTTGCTAGTAGATGGTTTGTTATGGTGGGAGGAGCTAGTTGGTAGTAGATGGTTTGTTATGGTGGGAGGAGCTAGTTGGTAGTAGATGGGTTGTTATGGTGGGAGGAGCTAGTTGGTAGTAGATGGGTTGTTATGGTGGGAGGAGCTAGTTGGTAGTAGATGGTTTGTTATGGTGGGAGGGGCTAGTTGGTAGTAGATGGTTTGTTATGGTGGGAGGAGCTAGTTGGTAGTAGATGGTTTGTTATGGTGGGAGGAGCTAGTTGGTAGTAGATGGGTTGTTATGGTGGGAGGAGCTAGTTGGTAGTAGATGGTTTGTTATGGTGGGAGGAGCTAGTTGCTAGTAGATGGTTTGTTATGGTGGGAGGAGCTAGTTGGTAGTAGATGGTTTGTTATGGTGGGAGGGGCTAGTTGGTAGTAGATGGTTTGTTATGGTGGGAGGAGCTAGTTGGTAGTAGATGGGTTGTTATGGTGGGAGGAGCTAGTTGGTAGTAGATGGTTTGTTATGGTGGGAGGAGCTAGTTGGTAGTAGATGGTTTGTTATGGTGGGAGGAGCTAGTTGGTAGTAGATGGTTTGTTATGGTGGGAGGAGCTAGTTGCTAGTAGATGGTTTGTTATGGTGGGAGGAGCTAGTTGCTAGTAGATGGGTTGTTATGGTGGGAGGAGCTAGTTGGTAGTAGATGGTTTGTTATGGTGGGAGGAGCTAGTTGCTAGTAGATGGTTTGTTATGGTGGGAGGAGCTAGTTGGTAGTAGATGGTTTGTTATGGTGGGAGGAGCTAGTTGGTAGTAGATGGTTTGTTATGGTGGGAGGAGCTAGTTGGTAGTAGATGGTTTGTTATGGTGGGAGGAGCTAGTTGGTAGTAGATGGTTTGTTATGGTGGGAGGAGCTAATTGGTAGTAGATGGTTTGTTATGGTGGGAGGAGCTAGTTGGTAGTAGATGGTTTGTTATGGTGGGAGGAGCTAGTTGGTAGTAGATGGGTTGTTATGGTGGGAGGAGCTAGTTGGTAGTAGATGGTTTGTTATGGTGGGAGGAGCTAGTTGGTAGTAGATGGGTTGTTATGGTGGGAGGAGCTAGTTGGTAGTAGATGGGTTGTTATGGTGGGAGGAGCTAGTTGGTAGTAGATGGTTTGTTATGGTGGGAGGAGCTAGTTGGTAGTAGATGGGTTGTTATGGTGGGAGGAGCTAGTTGGTAGTAGATGGTTTGTTATGGTGGGAGGAGCTAGTTGGTAGTAGATGGTTTGTTATGGTGGGAGGAGCTAGTTGGTAGTAGATGGGTTGTTATGGTGGGAGGAGCTAGTTGGTAGTAGATGGGTTGTTATGGTGGGAGGAGCTAGTTGCTAGTAGATGGTATGTTATGGTGGGAGGAGCTAGTTGGTAGTAGATGGGTTGTTATGGTGGGAGGAGCTAGTTGCTAGTAGATGGTTTGTTATGGTGGGAGGAGCTAGTTGGTAGTAGATGGTTTGTTATGGTGGGAGGAGCTAGTTGCTAGTAGATGGTTTGTTATTTGTGGGAGGAGCTAGTTGGTAGTAGATGGTTTGTTATGGTGGGAGGAGCTAGTTGCTATTAGATGGTTTGTTATGGTGGGAGGAGCTAGTTGCTAGTAGATGGTTTGTTATGGTGGGAGGGGCTAGTTGGTAGTAGATGGTTTGTTATGGTGGGAGGAGCTAGTTGCTATTAGATGGTTTGTTATGGTGGGAGGAGCTAGTTGCTAGTAGATGGTTTGTTATGGTGGGAGGGGCTAGTTGGTAGTAGATGGTTTGTTATGGTGGGAGGAGCTAGTTGGTAGTAGATGGTTTGTTATGGTGGGAGGAGCTAGTTGGTAGTAGATGGGTTGTTATGGTGGGAGGGGCTAGTTGGTAGTAGATGGTTTGTTATGGTGGGAGGAGCTAGTTGGTAGTAGATGGTTTGTTATGGTGGGAGGAGCTAGTTGGTAGTAGATGGTTTGTTATGGTGGGAGGAGCTAGTTGGTAGTAGATGGTTTGTTATGGTGGGAGGAGCTAGTTGGTAGTAGATGGGTTGTTATGGTGGGAGGAGCTAGTTGGTAGTAGATGGTTTGTTATGGTGGGAGGAGCTAGTTGGTAGTAGATGGTTTGTTATGGTGGGAGGAGCTAGTTGGTAGTAGATGGTTTGTTATGGTGGGAGGAGCTAGTTGGTAGTAGATGGTTTGTTATGGTGGGAGGAGCTAGTTGGTAGTAGATGGTTTGTTATGGTGGGAGGAGCTAGTTGGTAGTAGATGGTTTGTTATGGTGGGAGGAGCTAGTTGGTAGTAGATGGTTTGTTATGGTGGGAGGAGCTAGTTGCTAGTAGATGGTTTGTTATGGTGGGAGGAGCTAGTTGGTAGTAGATGGTTTGTTATGGTGGGAGGAGCTAGTTGGTAGTAGATGGTTTGTTATGGTGGGAGGAGCTAGTTGGTAGTAGATGGTTTGTTATGGTGGGAGGAGCTAGTTGGTAGTAGATGGTTTGTTATGGTGGGAGGAGCTAGTTGGTAGTAGATGGTTTGTTATGGTGGGAGGAGCTAGTTGGTAGTAGATGGTTTGTTATGGTGGGAGGAGCTAGTTGGTAGTAGATGGGTTGTTATGGTGGGAGGAGCTAGTTGCTAGTAGATGGTTTGTTATGGTGGGAGGAGCTAGTTGGTAGTAGATGGTTTGTTATGGTGGGAGGAGCTAGTTGGTAGTAGATGGGTTGTTATGGTGGGAGGAGCTAGTTGGTAGTAGATGGGTTGTTATGGTGGGAGGAGCTAGTTGCTAGTAGATGGTTTGTTATGGTGGGAGGAGCTAGTTGGTAGTAGATGGTTTGTTATGGTGGGAGGAGCTAGTTGGTAGTAGATGGTTTGTTATGGTGGGAGGAGCTAGTTGGTAGTAGATGGTTTGTTATGGTGGGAGGAGCTAGTTGGTAGTAGATGGGTTGTTATGGTGGGAGGAGCTAGTTGGTAGTAGATGGTTTGTTATGGTGGGAGGAGCTAGTTGGTAGTAGATGGGTTGTTATGGTGGGAGGAGCTAGTTGGTAGTAGATGGTTTGTCATGGTGGGAGGAGCTAGTTGGTAGTAGATGGGTTGTTATGGTGGGAGGAGCTAGTTGGTAGTAGATGGGTTGTTATGGTGGGAGGAGCTAGTTGGTAGTAGATGGTTTGTTATGGTGGGAGGAGCTAGTTGGTAGTAGATGGTTTGTTATGGTGGGAGGGGCTAGTTGGTAGTAGATGGTTTGTTATGGTGGGAGGGGCTAGTTGGTAGTAGATGGGTTGTTATGGTGGGAGGGGCTAGTTGGTAGTAGATGGTTTGTTATGGTGGGAGGAGCTAGTTGGTAGTAGATGGTTTGTTATGGTGGGAGGAGCTAGTTGCTAGTAGATGGTTTGTTATGGTGGGAGGAGCTAGTTGCTAGTAGATGGGTTGTTATGGTGGGAGGAGCTAGTTGGTAGTAGATGGTTTGTTATGGTGGGAGGAGCTAGTTGCTAGTAGATGGTTTGTTATGGTGGGAGGAGCTAGTTGGTAGTAGATGGTTTGTTATGGTGGGAGGAGCTAGTTGGTAGTAGATGGGTTGTCATGGTGGGAGGAGCTAGTTGGTAGTAGATGGTTTGTCATGGTGGGAGGAGCTAGTTGGTAGTAGATGGGTTGTTATGGTGGGAGGAGCTAGTTGGTAGTAGATGGTTTGTTATGGTGGGAGGAGCTAGTTGGTAGTAGATGGTTTGTTATGGTGGGAGGAGCTAGTTGGTAGTAGATGGTTTGTTATGGTGGGAGGAGCTAGTTGGTAGTAGATGGTTTGTTATGGTGGGAGGAGCTAGTTGGTAGTAGATGGTTTGTTATGGTGGGAGGAGCTAGTTGGTAGTAGATGGTTTGTTATGGTGGGAGGAGCTAGTTGGTAGTAGATGGTTTGTTATGGTGGGAGGGGCTAGTTGGTAGTAGATGGTTTGTTATGGTGGGAGGGGCTAGTTGGTAGTAGATGGGTTGTTATGGTGGGAGGGGCTAGTTGGTAGTAGATGGTTTGTTATGGTGGGAGGAGCTAGTTGGTAGTAGATGGTTTGTTATGGTGGGAGGAGCTAGTTGCTAGTAGATGGTTTGTTATGGTGGGAGGAGCTAGTTGCTAGTAGATGGGTTGTTATGGTGGGAGGAGCTAGTTGGTAGTAGATGGTTTGTTATGGTGGGAGGAGCTAGTTGGTAGTAGATGGTTTGTTATGGTGGGAGGAGCTAGTTGGTAGTAGATGGGTTGTTATGGTGGGAGGAGCTAGTTGCTAGTAGATGGTTTGTTATGGTGGGAGGAGCTAGTTGGTAGTAGATGGTTTGTTATGGTGGGAGGAGCTAGTTGGTAGTAGATGGGTTGTTATGGTGGGAGGAGCTAGTTGGTAGTAGATGGGTTGTTATGGTGGGAGGAGCTAGTTGCTAGTAGATGGTTTGTTATGGTGGGAGGAGCTAGTTGGTAGTAGATGGTTTGTTATGGTGGGAGGAGCTAGTTGGTAGTAGATGGGTTGTTATGGTGGGAGGAGCTAGTTGGTAGTAGATGGTTTGTTATGGTGGGAGGAGCTAGTTGGTAGTAGATGGGTTGTTATGGTGGGAGGAGCTAGTTGGTAGTAGATGGTTTGTTATGGTGGGAGGAGCTAGTTGCTAGTAGATGGTTTGTTATGGTGGGAGGAGCTAGTTGGTAGTAGATGGGTTGTTATGGTGGGAGGAGCTAGTTGGTAGTAGATGGTTTGTTATGGTGGGAGGAGCTAGTTGCTAGTAGATGGTTTGTTATGGTGGGAGGAGCTAGTTGGTAGTAGATGGGTTGTTATGGTGGGAGGAGCTAGTTGGTAGTAGATGGTTTGTTATGGTGGGAGGAGCTAGTTGGTAGTAGATGGGTTGTTATGGTGGGAGGAGCTAGTTGGTAGTAGATGGTTTGTCATGGTGGGAGGAGCTAGTTGGTAGTAGATGGGTTGTTATGGTGGGAGGAGCTAGTTGGTAGTAGATGGTTTGTTATGGTGGGAGGAGCTAGTTGGTAGTAGATGGTTTGTTATGGTGGGAGGAGCTAGTTGGTAGTAGATGGTTTGTTATGGTGGGAGGAGCTAGTTGGTAGTAGATGGTTTGTTATGGTGGGAGGGGCTAGTTGGTAGTAGATGGGTTGTTATGGTGGGAGGGGCTAGTTGGTAGTAGATGGGTTGTTATGGTGGGAGGGGCTAGTTGGTAGTAGATGGTTTGTTATGGTGGGAGGAGCTAGTTGGTAGTAGATGGTTTGTTATGGTGGGAGGAGCTAGTTGCTAGTAGATGGTTTGTTATGGTGGGAGGAGCTAGTTGCTAGTAGATGGGTTGTTATGGTGGGAGGAGCTAGTTGGTAGTAGATGGTTTGTTATGGTGGGAGGAGCTAGTTGGTAGTAGATGGGTTGTTATGGTGGGAGGAGCTAGTTGCTAGTAGATGGTTTGTTATGGTGGGAGGAGCTAGTTGGTAGTAGATGGTTTGTTATGGTGGGAGGAGCTAGTTGGTAGTAGATGGGTTGTCATGGTGGGAGGAGCTAGTTGGTAGTAGATGGTTTGTCATGGTGGGAGGAGCTAGTTGGTAGTAGATGGGTTGTTATGGTGGGAGGAGCTAGTTGGTAGTAGATGGTTTGTTATGGTGGGAGGAGCTAGTTGGTAGTAGATGGTTTGTTATGGTGGGAGGAGCTAGTTGGTAGTAGATGGTTTGTTATGGTGGGAGGAGCTAGTTGGTAGTAGATGGTTTGTTATGGTGGGAGGAGCTAGTTGGTAGTAGATGGTTTGTTATGGTGGGAGGAGCTAGTTGGTAGTAGATGGGTTGTTATGGTGGGAGGAGCTAGTTGCTAGTAGATGGTTTGTTATGGTGGGAGGAGCTAGTTGGTAGTAGATGGTTTGTTATGGTGGGAGGAGCTAGTTGGTAGTAGATGGTTTGTTATGGTGGGAGGAGCTAGTTGGTAGTAGATGGTTTGTTATGGTGGGAGGAGCTAGTTGGTAGTAGATGGTTTGTTATGGTGGGAGGAGCTAGTTGGTAGTAGATGGTTTGTTATGGTGGGAGGAGCTAGTTGGTAGTAGATGGGTTGTTATGGTGGGAGGAGCTAGTTGGTAGTAGATGGTTTGTTATGGTGGGAGGAGCTAGTTGGTAGTAGATGGGTTGTTATGGTGGGAGGAGCTAGTTGGTAGTAGATGGGTTGTTATGGTGGGAGGAGCTAGTTGCTAGTAGATGGTTTGTTATGGTGGGAGGAGCTAGTTGGTAGTAGATGGTTTGTTATGGTGGGAGGAGCTAGTTGGTAGTAGATGGGTTGTTATGGTGGGAGGAGCTAGTTGGTAGTAGATGGTTTGTTATGGTGGGAGGAGCTAGTTGGTAGTAGATGGTTTGTTATGGTGGGAGGAGCTAGTTGGTAGTAGATGGGTTGTTATGGTGGGAGGAGCTAGTTGGTAGTAGATGGTTTGTTATGGTGGGAGGAGCTAGTTGGTAGTAGATGGTTTGTTATGGTGGGAGGAGCTAGTTGGTAGTAGATGGTTTGTTATGGTGGGAGGAGCTAGTTGGTAGTAGATGGTTTGTTATGGTGGGAGGAGCTAGTTGGTAGTAGATGGTTTGTTATGGTGGGAGGAGCTAGTTGGTAGTAGATGGTTTGTTATGGTGGGAGGAGCTAGTTGGTAGTAGATGGTTTGTTATGGTGGGAGGAGCTAGTTGGTAGTAGATGGTTTGTTATGGTGGGAGGAGCTAGTTGGTAGTAGATGGTTTGTCATGGTGGGAGGAGCTAGTTGGTAGTAGATGGGTTGTTATGGTGGGAGGAGCTAGTTGGTAGTAGATGGTTTGTTATGGTGGGAGGAGCTAGTTGGTAGTAGATGGTTTGTTATGGTGGGAGGAGCTAGTTGGTAGTAGATGGTTTGTTATGGTGGGAGGAGCTAGTTGGTAGTAGATGGTTTGTTATGGTGGGAGGGGCTAGTTGGTAGTAGATGGTTTGTTATGGTGGGAGGGGCTAGTTGGTAGTAGATGGGTTGTTATGGTGGGAGGGGCTAGTTGGTAGTAGATGGTTTGTTATGGTGGGAGGAGCTAGTTGGTAGTAGATGGTTTGTTATGGTGGGAGGAGCTAGTTGCTAGTAGATGGTTTGTTATGGTGGGAGGAGCTAGTTGCTAGTAGATGGTTTGTTATGGTGGGAGGAGCTAGTTGGTAGTAGATGGTTTGTTATGGTGGGAGGAGCTAGTTGGTAGTAGATGGTTTGTTATGGTGGGAGGAGCTAGTTGGTAGTAGATGGTTTGTTATGGTGGGAGGAGCTAGTTGGTAGTAGATGGTTTGTTATGGTGGGAGGAGCTAGTTGGTAGTAGATGGTTTGTTATGGTGGGAGGAGCTAGTTGCTAGTAGATGGTTTGTTATGGTGGGAGGAGCTAGTTGCTAGTAGATGGGTTGTTATGGTGGGAGGAGCTAGTTGGTAGTAGATGGTTTGTTATGGTGGGAGGAGCTAGTTGCTAGTAGATGGTTTGTTATGGTGGGAGGAGCTAGTTGGTAGTAGATGGTTTGTTATGGTGGGAGGAGCTAGTTGGTAGTAGATGGGTTGTCATGGTGGGAGGAGCTAGTTGGTAGTAGATGGTTTGTCATGGTGGGAGGAGCTAGTTGGTAGTAGATGGGTTGTTATGGTGGGAGGAGCTAGTTGGTAGTAGATGGTTTGTTATGGTGGGAGGAGCTAGTTGGTAGTAGATGGGTTGTTATGGTGGGAGGAGCTAGTTGGTAGTAGATGGGTTGTTATGGTGGGAGGAGCTAGTTGCTAGTAGATGGTTTGTTATGGTGGGAGGGGCTAGTTGGTAGTAGATGGTTTGTTATGGTGGGAGGAGCTAGTTGCTAGTAGATGGTTTGTTATGGTGGGAGGAGCTAGTTGGTAGTAGATGGTTTGTTATGGTGGGAGGAGCTAGTTGGTAGTAGATGGTTTGTTATGGTGGGAGGAGCTAGTTGGTAGTAGATGGTTTGTTATGGTGGGAGGAGCTAGTTGGTAGTAGATGGTTTGTTATGGTGGGAGGAGCTAGTTGGTAGTAGATGGTTTGTTATGGTGGGAGGAGCTAGTTGGTAGTAGATGGGTTGTTATGGTGGGAGGGGCTAGTTGGTAGTAGATGGTTTGTTATGGTGGGAGGAGCTAGTTGGTAGTAGATGGTTTGTTATGGTGGGAGGAGCTAGTTGCTAGTAGATGGTTTGTTATGGTGGGAGGAGCTAGTTGCTAGTAGATGGGTTGTTATGGTGGGAGGAGCTAGTTGGTAGTAGATGGTTTGTTATGGTGGGAGGAGCTAGTTGCTAGTAGATGGTTTGTTATGGTGGGAGGAGCTAGTTGGTAGTAGATGGTTTGTTATGGTGGGAGGAGCTAGTTGGTAGTAGATGGGTTGTCATGGTGGGAGGAGCTAGTTGGTAGTAGATGGTTTGTCATGGTGGGAGGAGCTAGTTGGTAGTAGATGGGTTGTTATGGTGGGAGGAGCTAGTTGGTAGTAGATGGTTTGTTATGGTGGGAGGAGCTAGTTGGTAGTAGATGGGTTGTTATGGTGGGAGGAGCTAGTTGCTAGTAGATGGTTTGTTATGGTGGGAGGAGCTAGTTGGTAGTAGATGGTTTGTTATGGTGGGAGGAGCTAGTTGGTAGTAGATGGGTTGTTATGGTGGGAGGAGCTAGTTGGTAGTAGATGGTTTGTTATGGTGGGAGGAGCTAGTTGGTAGTAGATGGGTTGTTATGGTGGGAGGAGCTAGTTGGTAGTAGATGGTTTGTTATGGTGGGAGGAGCTAGTTGGTAGTAGATGGGTTGTTATGGTGGGAGGAGCTAGTTGGTAGTAGATGGTTTGTCATGGTGGGAGGAGCTAGTTGGTAGTAGATGGGTTGTTATGGTGGGAGGAGCTAGTTGGTAGTAGATGGGTTGTTATGGTGGGAGGAGCTAGTTGGTAGTAGATGGTTTGTTATGGTGGGAGGAGCTAGTTGGTAGTAGATGGTTTGTTATGGTGGGAGGAGCTAGTTGGTAGTAGATGGTTTGTTATGGTGGGAGGGGCTAGTTGGTAGTAGATGGTTTGTTATGGTGGGAGGGGCTAGTTGGTAGTAGATGGGTTGTTATGGTGGGAGGGGCTAGTTGGTAGTAGATGGTTTGTTATGGTGGGAGGAGCTAGTTGGTAGTAGATGGTTTGTTATGGTGGGAGGAGCTAGTTGCTAGTAGATGGTTTGTTATGGTGGGAGGAGCTAGTTGCTAGTAGATGGGTTGTTATGGTGGGAGGAGCTAGTTGGTAGTAGATGGTTTGTTATGGTGGGAGGAGCTAGTTGCTAGTAGATGGTTTGTTATGGTGGGAGGAGCTAGTTGGTAGTAGATGGTTTGTTATGGTGGGAGGAGCTAGTTGGTAGTAGATGGTTTGTTATGGTGGGAGGAGCTAGTTGGTAGTAGATGGTTTGTTATGGTGGGAGGAGCTAGTTGGTAGTAGATGGTTTGTTATGGTGGGAGGAGCTAGTTGGTAGTAGATGGTTTGTTATGGTGGGAGGAGCTAGTTGGTAGTAGATGGTTTGTTATGGTGGGAGGAGCTAGTTGGTAGTAGATGGGTTGTTATGGTGGGAGGAGCTAGTTGGTAGTAGATGGGTTGTTATGGTGGGAGGAGCTAGTTGCTAGTAGATGGGTTGTTATGGTGGGAGGAGCTAGTTGGTAGTAGATGGGTTGTTATGGTGGGAGGAGCTAGTTGCTAGTAGATGGTTTGTTATGGTGGGAGGAGCTAGTTGGTAGTAGATGGTTTGTTATGGTGGGAGGAGCTAGTTGGTAGTAGATGGTTTGTTATGGTGGGAGGAGCTAGTTGGTAGTAGATGGTTTGTTATGGTGGGAGGAGCTAGTTGGTAGTAGATGGGTTGTTATGGTGGGAGGAGCTAGTTGGTAGTAGATGGGTTGTTATGGTGGGAGGAGCTAGTTGCTAGTAGATGGGTTGTTATGGTGGGAGGAGCTAGTTGGTAGTAGATGGGTTGTTATGGTGGGAGGAGCTAGTTGCTAGTAGATGGTTTGTTATGGTGGGAGGAGCTAGTTGGTAGTAGATGGTTTGTTATGGTGGGAGGAGCTAGTTGGTAGTAGATGGGTTGTTATGGTGGGAGGAGCTAGTTGGTAGTAGATGGTTTGTTATGGTGGGAGGAGCTAGTTGGTAGTAGATGGTTTGTTATGGTGGGAGGAGCTAGTTGCTAGTAGATGGTTTGTTATGGTGGGAGGAGCTAGTTGGTAGTAGATGGTTTGTTATGGTGGGAGGAGCTAGTTGGTAGTAGATGGTTTGTTATGGTGGGAGGAGCTAGTTGGTAGTAGATGGTTTGTTATGGTGGGAGGAGCTAGTTGGTAGTAGATGGTTTGTTATGGTGGGAGGAGCTAGTTGGTAGTAGATGGTTTGTTATGGTGGGAGGAGCTAGTTGGTAGTAGATGGTTTGTTATGGTGGGAGGAGCTAGTTGGTAGTAGATGGTTTGTTATGGTGGGAGGAGCTAGTTGGTAGTAGATGGTTTGTTATGGTGGGAGGAGCTAGTTGGTAGTAGATGGTTTGTTATGGTGGGAGGAGCTAGTTGGTAGTAGATGGTTTGTTATGGTGGGAGGAGCTAGTTGGTAGTAGATGGTTTGTTATGGTGGGAGGGGCTAGTTGGTAGTAGATGGTTTGTTATGGTGGGAGGGGCTAGTTGGTAGTAGATGGGTTGTTATGGTGGGAGGAGCTAGTTGGTAGTAGATGGTTTGTTATGGTGGGAGGAGCTAGTTGGTAGTAGATGGTTTGTTATGGTGGGAGGAGCTAGTTGGTAGTAGATGGTTTGTTATGGTGGGAGGAGCTAGTTGGTAGTAGATGGTTTGTTATGGTGGGAGGAGCTAGTTGGTAGTAGATGGTTTGTTATGGTGGGAGGAGCTAGTTGGTAGTAGATGGTTTGTTATGGTGGGAGGAGCTAGTTGGTAGTAGATGGGTTGTTATGGTGGGAGGAGCTAGTTGCTAGTAGATGGTTTGTTATGGTGGGAGGAGCTAGTTGGTAGTAGATGGTTTGTTATGGTGGGAGGAGCTAGTTGGTAGTAGATGGTTTGTTATGGTGGGAGGAGCTAGTTGGTAGTAGATGGTTTGTTATGGTGGGAGGGGCTAGTTGGTAGTAGATGGTTTGTTATGGTGGGAGGGGCTAGTTGGTAGTAGATGGGTTGTTATGGTGGGAGGGGCTAGTTGGTAGTAGATGGTTTGTTATGGTGGGAGGAGCTAGTTGGTAGTAGATGGTTTGTTATGGTGGGAGGAGCTAGTTGGTAGTAGATGGTTTGTTATGGTGGGAGGAGCTAGTTGGTAGTAGATGGTTTGTTATGGTGGGAGGAGCTAGTTGGTAGTAGATGGTTTGTTATGGTGGGAGGAGCTAGTTGGTAGTAGATGGTTTGTTATGGTGGGAGGAGCTAGTTGGTAGTAGATGGTTTGTTATGGTGGGAGGAGCTAGTTGGTAGTAGATGGTTTGTTATGGTGGGAGGAGCTAGTTGGTAGTAGATGGTTTGTTATGGTGGGAGGAGCTAGTTGCTAGTAGATGGTTTGTTATGGTGGGAGGAGCTAGTTGGTAGTAGATGGTTTGTTATGGTGGGAGGAGCTAGTTGGTAGTAGATGGTTTGTTATGGTGGGAGGAGCTAGTTGGTAGTAGATGGTTTGTTATGGTGGGAGGAGCTAGTTGGTAGTAGATGGTTTGTTATGGTGGGAGGAGCTAGTTGGTAGTAGATGGTTTGTTATGGTGGGAGGAGCTAGTTGGTAGTAGATGGTTTGTTATGGTGGGAGGAGCTAGTTGGTAGTAGATGGTTTGTTATGGTGGGAGGAGCTAGTTGGTAGTAGATGGTTTGTTATGGTGGGAGGAGCTAGTTGGTAGTAGATGGGTTGTTATGGTGGGAGGAGCTAGTTGGTAGTAGATGGGTTGTTATGGTGGGAGGAGCTAGTTGCTAGTAGATGGTTTGTTATGGTGGGAGGAGCTAGTTGGTAGTAGATGGTTTGTTATGGTGGGAGGAGCTAGTTGGTAGTAGATGGGTTGTTATGGTGGGAGGAGCTAGTTGGTAGTAGATGGTTTGTTATGGTGGGAGGAGCTAGTTGGTAGTAGATGGGTTGTTATGGTGGGAGGAGCTAGTTGGTAGTAGATGGTTTGTTATGGTGGGAGGAGCTAGTTGGTAGTAGATGGGTTGTTATGGTGGGAGGAGCTAGTTGGTAGTAGATGGTTTGTCATGGTGGGAGGAGCTAGTTGGTAGTAGATGGGTTGTTATGGTGGGAGGAGCTAGTTGGTAGTAGATGGTTTGTTATGGTGGGAGGAGCTAGTTGGTAGTAGATGGTTTGTTATGGTGGGAGGAGCTAGTTGGTAGTAGATGGTTTGTTATGGTGGGAGGAGCTAGTTGGTAGTAGATGGTTTGTTATGGTGGGAGGAGCTAGTTGGTAGTAGATGGTTTGTTATGGTGGGAGGAGCTAGTTGCTAGTAGATGGTTTGTTATGGTGGGAGGAGCTAGTTGGTAGTAGATGGTTTGTTATGGTGGGAGGAGCTAGTTGGTAGTAGATGGTTTGTTATGGTGGGAGGAGCTAGTTGGTAGTAGATGGTTTGTTATGGTGGGAGGAGCTAGTTGGTAGTAGATGGTTTGTTATGGTGGGAGGAGCTAGTTGGTAGTAGATGGTTTGTTATGGTGGGAGGAGCTAGTTGGTAGTAGATGGTTTGTTATGGTGGGAGGAGCTAGTTGGTAGTAGATGGTTTGTTATGGTGGGAGGAGCTAGTTGGTAGTAGATGGTTTGTTATGGTGGGAGGAGCTAGTTGGTAGTAGATGGGTTGTTATGGTGGGAGGAGCTAGTTGGTAGTAGATGGGTTGTTATGGTGGGAGGAGCTAGTTGCTAGTAGATGGTTTGTTATGGTGGGAGGAGCTAGTTGGTAGTAGATGGTTTGTTATGGTGGGAGGAGCTAGTTGGTAGTAGATGGGTTGTTATGGTGGGAGGAGCTAGTTGGTAGTAGATGGTTTGTTATGGTGGGAGGAGCTAGTTGGTAGTAGATGGGTTGTTATGGTGGGAGGAGCTAGTTGGTAGTAGATGGGTTGTTATGGTGGGAGGAGCTAGTTGGTAGTAGATGGTTTGTTATGGTGGGAGGAGCTAGTTGGTAGTAGATGGTTTGTTATGGTGGGAGGAGCTAGTTGGTAGTAGATGGTTTGTTATGGTGGGAGGAGCTAGTTGCTAGTAGATGGTTTGTTATGGTGGGAGGAGCTAGTTGGTAGTAGATGGTTTGTTATGGTGGGAGGAGCTAGTTGGTAGTAGATGGGTTGTCATGGTGGGAGGAGCTAGTTGGTAGTAGATGGTTTGTCATGGTGGGAGGAGCTAGTTGGTAGTAGATGGGTTGTTATGGTGGGAGGAGCTAGTTGGTAGTAGATGGTTTGTTATGGTGGGAGGAGCTAGTTGGTAGTAGATGGTTTGTTATGGTGGGAGGAGCTAGTTGGTAGTAGATGGGTTGTTATGGTGGGAGGAGCTAGTTGCTAGTAGATGGTTTGTTATGGTGGGAGGAGCTAGTTGGTAGTAGATGGTTTGTTATGGTGGGAGGAGCTAGTTGGTAGTAGATGGTTTGTTATGGTGGGAGGAGCTAGTTGGTAGTAGATGGTTTGTTATGGTGGGAGGAGCTAGTTGGTAGTAGATGGGTTGTTATGGTGGGAGGGGCTAGTTGGTAGTAGATGGTTTGTTATGGTGGGAGGAGCTAGTTGGTAGTAGATGGTTTGTTATGGTGGGAGGAGCTAGTTGCTAGTAGATGGTTTGTTATGGTGGGAGGAGCTAGTTGCTAGTAGATGGGTTGTTATGGTGGGAGGAGCTAGTTGGTAGTAGATGGTTTGTTATGGTGGGAGGAGCTAGTTGCTAGTAGATGGTTTGTTATGGTGGGAGGAGCTAGTTGGTAGTAGATGGTTTGTTATGGTGGGAGGAGCTAGTTGGTAGTAGATGGGTTGTCATGGTGGGAGGAGCTAGTTGGTAGTAGATGGTTTGTCATGGTGGGAGGAGCTAGTTGGTAGTAGATGGGTTGTTATGGTGGGAGGAGCTAGTTGGTAGTAGATGGTTTGTTATGGTGGGAGGAGCTAGTTGGTAGTAGATGGGTTGTTATGGTGGGAGGAGCTAGTTGCTAGTAGATGGTTTGTTATGGTGGGAGGAGCTAGTTGGTAGTAGATGGTTTGTTATGGTGGGAGGAGCTAGTTGGTAGTAGATGGGTTGTTATGGTGGGAGGAGCTAGTTGGTAGTAGATGGTTTGTTATGGTGGGAGGAGCTAGTTGGTAGTAGATGGGTTGTTATGGTGGGAGGAGCTAGTTGGTAGTAGATGGTTTGTTATGGTGGGAGGAGCTAGTTGGTAGTAGATGGGTTGTCATGGTGGGAGGAGCTAGTTGGTAGTAGATGGTTTGTCATGGTGGGAGGAGCTAGTTGGTAGTAGATGGGTTGTTATGGTGGGAGGAGCTAGTTGGTAGTAGATGGGTTGTTATGGTGGGAGGAGCTAGTTGGTAGTAGATGGTTTGTTATGGTGGGAGGAGCTAGTTGGTAGTAGATGGTTTGTTATGGTGGGAGGAGCTAGTTGGTAGTAGATGGTTTGTTATGGTGGGAGGGGCTAGTTGGTAGTAGATGGTTTGTTATGGTGGGAGGGGCTAGTTGGTAGTAGATGGGTTGTTATGGTGGGAGGAGCTAGTTGGTAGTAGATGGTTTGTTATGGTGGGAGGAGCTAGTTGGTAGTAGATGGTTTGTTATGGTGGGAGGAGCTAGTTGCTAGTAGATGGTTTGTTATGGTGGGAGGAGCTAGTTGGTAGTAGATGGTTTGTTATGGTGGGAGGAGCTAGTTGCTAGTAGATGGTTTGTTATGGTGGGAGGAGCTAGTTGGTAGTAGATGGTTTGTTATGGTGGGAGGAGCTAGTTGGTAGTAGATGGTTTGTTATGGTGGGAGGAGCTAGTTGGTAGTAGATGGTTTGTTATGGTGGGAGGAGCTAGTTGGTAGTAGATGGGTTGTTATGGTGGGAGGAGCTAGTTGGTAGTAGATGGTTTGTTATGGTGGGAGGAGCTAGTTGGTAGTAGATGGTTTGTTATGGTGGGAGGAGCTAGTTGGTAGTAGATGGTTTGTTATGGTGGGAGGAGCTAGTTGGTAGTAGATGGTTTGTTATGGTGGGAGGAGCTAGTTGGTAGTAGATGGGTTGTTATGGTGGGAGGAGCTAGTTGGTAGTAGATGGGTTGTTATGGTGGGAGGAGCTAGTTGGTAGTAGATGGTTTGTTATGGTGGGAGGAGCTAGTTGGTAGTAGATGGGTTGTTATGGTGGGAGGAGCTAGTTGGTAGTAGATGGGTTGTTATGGTGGGAGGAGCTAGTTGGTAGTAGATGGGTTGTTATGGTGGGAGGAGCTAGTTGGTAGTAGATGGTTTGTTATGGTGGGAGGAGCTAGTTGCTAGTAGATGGGTTGTTATGGTGGGAGGAGCTAGTTGGTAGTAGATGGGTTGTTATGGTGGGAGGAGCTAGTTGCTAGTAGATGGTTTGTTATGGTGGGAGGAGCTAGTTGGTAGTAGATGGTTTGTTATGGTGGGAGGAGCTAGTTGGTAGTAGATGGGTTGTTATGGTGGGAGGAGCTAGTTGCTAGTAGATGGTTTGTTATGGTGGGAGGAGCTAGTTGGTAGTAGATGGTTTGTTATGGTGGGAGGAGCTAGTTGGTAGTAGATGGGTTGTTATGGTGGGAGGAGCTAGTTGGTAGTAGATGGTTTGTTATGGTGGGAGGAGCTAGTTGGTAGTAGATGGTTTGTTATGGTGGGAGGAGCTAGTTGGTAGTAGATGGTTTGTTATGGTGGGAGGAGCTAGTTGGTAGTAGATGGTTTGTTATGGTGGGAGGAGCTAGTTGGTAGTAGATGGTTTGTTATGGTGGGAGGAGCTAGTTGGTAGTAGATGGTTTGTTATGGTGGGAGGAGCTAGTTGGTAGTAGATGGTTTGTTATGGTGGGAGGAGCTAGTTGGTAGTAGATGGTTTGTTATGGTGGGAGGAGCTAGTTGGTAGTAGATGGTTTGTTATGGTGGGAGGAGCTAGTTGGTAGTAGATGGTTTGTTATGGTGGGAGGAGCTAGTTGGTAGTAGATGGGTTGTTATGGTGGGAGGAGCTAGTTGCTAGTAGATGGTTTGTTATGGTGGGAGGAGCTAGTTGGTAGTAGATGGTTTGTTATGGTGGGAGGAGCTAGTTGGTAGTAGATGGTTTGTTATGGTGGGAGGAGCTAGTTGGTAGTAGATGGTTTGTTATGGTGGGAGGAGCTAGTTGGTAGTAGATGGTTTGTTATGGTGGGAGGGGCTAGTTGGTAGTAGATGGTTTGTTATGGTGGGAGGGGCTAGTTGGTAGTAGATGGGTTGTTATGGTGGGAGGGGCTAGTTGGTAGTAGATGGTTTGTTATGGTGGGAGGAGCTAGTTGGTAGTAGATGGTTTGTTATGGTGGGAGGAGCTAGTTGGTAGTAGATGGTTTGTTATGGTGGGAGGAGCTAGTTGGTAGTAGATGGTTTGTTATGGTGGGAGGAGCTAGTTGGTAGTAGATGGGTTGTTATGGTGGGAGGAGCTAGTTGGTAGTAGATGGTTTGTTATGGTGGGAGGAGCTAGTTGGTAGTAGATGGTTTGTTATGGTGGGAGGAGCTAGTTGGTAGTAGATGGTTTGTTATGGTGGGAGGAGCTAGTTGGTAGTAGATGGGTTGTTATGGTGGGAGGAGCTAGTTGCTAGTAGATGGTTTGTTATGGTGGGAGGAGCTAGTTGGTAGTAGATGGTTTGTTATGGTGGGAGGAGCTAGTTGGTAGTAGATGGTTTGTTATGGTGGGAGGAGCTAGTTGGTAGTAGATGGTTTGTTATGGTGGGAGGAGCTAGTTGGTAGTAGATGGTTTGTTATGGTGGGAGGAGCTAGTTGGTAGTAGATGGTTTGTTATGGTGGGAGGAGCTAGTTGGTAGTAGATGGGTTGTTATGGTGGGAGGAGCTAGTTGCTAGTAGATGGTTTGTTATGGTGGGAGGAGCTAGTTGGTAGTAGATGGGTTGTTATGGTGGGAGGAGCTAGTTGGTAGTAGATGGTTTGTTATGGTGGGAGGAGCTAGTTGGTAGTAGATGGTTTGTTATGGTGGGAGGAGCTAGTTGGTAGTAGATGGTTTGTTATGGTGGGAGGGGCTAGTTGGTAGTAGATGGGTTGTTATGGTGGGAGGGGCTAGTTGGTAGTAGATGGTTTGTTATGGTGGGAGGGGCTAGTTGGTAGTAGATGGGTTGTTATGGTGGGAGGAGCTAGTTGGTAGTAGATGGTTTGTTATGGTGGGAGGAGCTAGTTGGTAGTAGATGGTTTGTTATGGTGGGAGGAGCTAGTTGGTAGTAGATGGTTTGTTATGGTGGGAGGAGCTAGTTGGTAGTAGATGGGTTGTTATGGTGGGAGGAGCTAGTTGGTAGTAGATGGGTTGTTATGGTGGGAGGAGCTAGTTGCTAGTAGATGGTTTGTTATGGTGGGAGGAGCTAGTTGGTAGTAGATGGTTTGTTATGGTGGGAGGAGCTAGTTGCTAGTAGATGGGTTGTTATGGTGGGAGGAGCTAGTTGGTAGTAGATGGTTTGTCATGGTGGGAGGAGCTAGTTGGTAGTAGATGGGTTGTTATGGTGGGAGGAGCTAGTTGGTAGTAGATGGGTTGTTATGGTGGGAGGAGCTAGTTGGTAGTAGATGGTTTGTTATGGTGGGAGGAGCTAGTTGCTAGTAGATGGTTTGTTATGGTGGGAGGAGCTAGTTGGTAGTAGATGGTTTGTTATGGTGGGAGGAGCTAGTTGGTAGTAGATGGTTTGTTATGGTGGGAGGAGCTAGTTGGTAGTAGATGGGTTGTTATGGTGGGAGGAGCTAGTTGGTAGTAGATGGTTTGTTATGGTGGGAGGAGCTAGTTGGTAGTAGATGGGTTGTTATGGTGGGAGGGGCTAGTTGCTAGTAGATGGTTTGTTATGGTGGGAGGAGCTAGTTGCTAGTAGATGGTTTGTTATGGTGGGAGGAGCTAGTTGGTAGTAGATGGTTTGTTATGGTGGGAGGAGCTAGTTGGTAGTAGATGGTTTGTTATGGTGGGAGGAGCTAGTTGGTAGTAGATGGTTTGTTATGGTGGGAGGGGCTAGTTGGTAGTAGATGGTTTGTTATGGTGGGAGGGGCTAGTTGGTAGTAGATGGTTTGTTATGGTGGGAGGAGCTAGTTGCTAGTAGATGGGTTGTTATGGTGGGAGGAGCTAGTTGGTAGTAGATGGTTTGTTATGGTGGGAGGAGCTAGTTGCTAGTAGATGGTTTGTTATGGTGGGAGGAGCTAGTTGGTAGTAGATGGTTTGTTATGGTGGGAGGAGCTAATTGGTAGTAGATGGGTTGTTATGGTGGGAGGAGCTAGTTGGTAGTAGATGGTTTGTTATGGTGGGAGGAGCTAGTTGGTAGTAGATGGTTTGTTATGGTGGGAGGAGCTAGTTGGTAGTAGATGGTTTGTTATGGTGGGAGGAGCTAGTTGGTAGTAGATGGTTTGTTATGGTGGGAGGAGCTAATTGGTAGTAGATGGGTTGTTATGGTGGGAGGAGCTAGAAGGCTCTAGCCCAAAGGAAACTAAAAGTGTTATCTTTACATGCGTGAATCAGAATGCACAGTAGTGAATGAGAAAACACAGACGGGCCGCGAGCGTCAACATGTGCTTCAAATTAGTCTATTTTTTCTCACGTCTACGCAAAGCAATGCTGGTGAAGTGAGCAGATAAATCGCCAGAAAAATAGACTGTTTGTACATTGTTACATTTGGAATTGTGTATAGTTAAAAAGTATTTATTTATTGTTGATAAGTTTAGCTGCCAGTGCCAATAATATATAATTTTTTTAAATAACTTTTTGCAGACCTTTTTGTTGATTTCGAGCACAGGCATATAGCCTAGCCAGGCTAGAGCTAGGAAACTTGAGAAACTCAGTTCAAGAGAGAATTCTGTTATGTAGAAATAACGAGACGAGCTGAATTCTTTATAAACTGCTAGGGTGTATTAGCTACAACTCTCCTCGCGTTCATGAGCCACCATAAACAGGAGGCTCGCTACGGTGGCTCCCTTACGCTACGCAGTGTATGTGAACTGACGCTCTACTCTCGACCATTTTTTGTTTCGGCTTAAGGCCCAATCCCAAATGGGCCCCATAAGCCCTACACACTAAGCCCTATACCCTATGCACTTGTGGAGAACTGAGATGATTCGACAGGTGTAAGCAATTTCGCAATCCCTCCACCGTGCACTCTGATAGGCTAAGGGGAAAGGTTCACCATATTACTTATACCAATAAAATCCTCTCAGATCTTTAGAAGTGCATATTTAGGCTTAGGGGTCCATTTGCGATTGGGAACAGAGAGTTTTCCCCAGATGCCTCTGCTCTGTCTGGGGCGAGAACGAATCCAGTTCCCCTTCCTATCCTCTGTTCTCTTAGCCAAAGAGGGAAACTCTGCTTTGGGCCTAGACTCAAAACACATAGCCAAACGCTCTGCTGCGGTCGCATGGCATGGACCACAATCATTTGGCAACAAACAGAAGAAAATGGACTGAAAGGAGGGAGGGATGACAGTTTCAAATAAGAAACCTTTTGTTTTCCTTTTCCATTGCAAAACGTTTTGCTATGGTGTGCCCTAATGAACACGAGCATGCTGGGTGTAATCAGCTCCACGGGAGCTCACGGGAGCTGGAGAGCCCTAGAAGGAGGGTGCAGCATGTTCTTGCCAACCCAGTCAGTCAGTTGAACTAATATACAAATAAAGGAAATGGGTTTCTAGTAAGGTTCCCAAAGATGGTGTCTTGTCACAACAGGTGTGAAAAAAAGACACCTGGAACAGGGTTCTAAAAGTTCTCATCTCAGAAAAGTTTTCAGAAGAGAGGCGAGCGAGAGAGATGCCCACATTGGGCATAAGCAGCACTACTATAGATAAATAACGTTTTGTTCTTTAGCGTTGCTATGTGAATTCAATGTGATCGATCTATGCATTGTTGGAAACTAGTTCCCTGCTATATATATATATATCTACTCTGTTGATACAAACGTGTCACAGAAGTAGCCTAGGACTCGGCGCACCAGTCAAATAAGATGCCACACACCTTTAAAACAATTACGACCATTACGTAAACCTTTTAAAGCCATTACCCATCATTACGTAAACCTTTTAAAGCCATTACCCATCATTACGTATCACTGAAAGAGTCAACGCGCTACGTACCTTGATCACTGCTACAACCCGCACGCGGGAAGTCTTTTTCAACGTCCTCGATAGCCTCCTCATCATCAGGACCTTTGCGTTTCTTCGACATTTGTTGCTCCCTTGTTTTAAAACGATACCTCCTCCGTGTTTTTGTTCTGTGACAGCGGTGGAGGGGTGAGTGGTAGCCAAACAGCGGATACACTATCAACTGGCGGGGCACGCACATGCAACAGACAGTCAGAGCGGATGGCGAGTGTACAAATCCGAACCGTCAAAAACAGACAACAATTACATCAAACAGACCTCGCTCTTCCTTCTGTGTCCTCCCCTCCGGCGCGTCTCCAAACCAGTGAGAGTAAAGAAAGTAGGGAGGTACGTGGATGGATACCCCGGCCACTGGATACGCAAAAAAACGAATAGAGAGATTGTCAGAATGTAGGCTAATACGGATGCTAGCAGTGATAGGACACTAAGTGATTTTTAGGGATAGCGAGAGAGGCTTTGCTTCCCCCCCCTTGACAAATATTGCAACTGAGCTGATTTGTTGATCACGTGTGTCCAGGATTATAACGTTTGGCCATGTTCGGTTGGAAATTACGCACGAGAGGCAAATGGTTACTGATCCGTGCAGGCCCGGTCCTGGCCGGTCTGCCGCCCTAGGCAACCCCTCAAATCTCAACATGGTTTCAGAGCATTTCATATTATTATTTAAGTAAATCCGAGACACTACATTTAGTACATATGTTACATTTCATATGGTATATATGTAACGGTCCTGACCTGTTTTATGTTGTTTTTGTATGTGTTTAGGTCAGGGCATGTGTTTTGGGTGGGCAGTCTATGTTATCTGTTTCTATGTTGGTTGTGGTTGCCTGGTATGGCTCTTAATTAGAGGCAGGTGTTTTGCGTTCTCCTCTAATTAAGAGTCAAATTTAGGTAGGGTGTTCTCACTGTTTGTTTGTGGGTGATTGTCTCCTGTGTCGTCGAATGTATGTACCATACGGGACTGTTTGGCTGTTCGTTTATTTTGATGTCGTCTGTTTCCTGTCCGTGAGTTTACGTTTAGTTATGTAAGTTTATGTTCAGGTTTCGTCAACGTCGTTTTCTTGTTTTGTAAATTTGTAAGTGTTTTGTTTCGTGTTGCCATCGGGTTCAAATAAAAGATGGCTTATTTCCCGAATGCTGCATATTGGTCTGATGATCCTTCTCTCCTCTCCTCGTCCGAGGATGAGGAGAGCGACAGCCCTAACAGAATCACCCACCACGCTAAGACCAAGCGGCAAGGGAATGCTCAACAGAGCAACAAGGACTCCTGGACTTGGGAGGAGATCCTGGATGGTAGAGGACCTTGGGCTCAGCCAGGGGAATATCGCCGTCCCAAGGAGGAGTTGGAAGCAGCGAAGGCTGAGAGGCGCTGGTATGAGGAGGCAGCGCGTCGACGCGGTTGGGAGCCCGTGAGTCAGACCCAAAAAATTTTTGGGGGGGGGCACACGAGGAGTGTGGCAAAGCCGGGTAGGATACCCGAGCCAACTCCCCGTGCTTACCGTGGAGGTAGAAGGCGTCGTACTGGTAAGACACCGTGTTATGCGGTAAAGCGCACGGTGTCCCCAGTACGCGTGCTTAGCCCAGTGCGGGCTATTCCACCTTGCCGCACTGGGAGGGCTAAGTTGGGCATCGAGCCGAGTGCCATGAAGCCGGCCCAACGTATCTGGTCTCCAGTACGTCTCCTCGGGCCGGCGTACATGGCACCAGCCTTACAGGTGGTGTCCCCGGTTCGCCTGCATAGCCCAGTGCGGGCTATTCCACCTCGCCGCACTGGCAGGGCTACGGGGACCATTCAACCTAGTAAGGTTGGGGAGGCTCGGTGCTCAAGAGCACGTGTCCTCCTTCACGGTCCGGTATACCCGGTGCCACCTCCATGTACCAGTCCTCCGGTGGCAGCCCCCCGTACCAGGCTGTCTCTCCGGGTTCTCTCTCCAGCTGTTTCCTCCTCTCCAGCGCAGCCAGTGCCTAGACCACGCACCAGGCTGTCTCTCCTTCTCCTCCCTACAGAGCCGTCCTGCCATGACCAGCCAGAGCCGTCCTGCCATGATCAGCCAGAGCCGTCCTGCCATGACCTGCCAGAGCCGTCCTGCCATGACCTGCCAGAGCCGTCCTGCCATGACCTGCCAGAGCCGTCCTGCCATGACCTGCCAGAGCCGTCCTGCCATGACCTGCCAGAGCCGTCCTGCCATGACCTGCCAGAGCCGTCCTGCTATGACCTGCCAGAGCCGTCCAGCCAGGACCTGCCAGAGCCGTCCAGCCAGGACCTGCCAGAGCCGTCCAGCCAGGACCTGCCAGAGCCGTCCAGCCAGGACCTGCCAGAGCCGTCCAGCCAGGACCTGCCAGAGCCGTCCAGCCAGGACCTGCCAGAGCCGTCCAGCCAGGACCTGCCAGAGCCCCTCAGCCAGGACCTGCCAGAGTCCCTCAGCCAGGACCTGCCAGAGTCCCTCAGCCAGGACCTGCCAGAGTCCCTCAGCCAGGACCTGCCAGAGTCCCTCAGCCAGGACCTGCCAGAGTCCCTCAGCCAGGACCTGCCAGAGTCCCTCAGCCAGGACCTGCCAGAGTCCCTCAGCCAGGACCTGCCAGAGTCCCTCAGCCAGGACCTGCCAGAGTCCCTCAGCCAGGACCTGCCAGAGTCCCTCAGCCAGGACCTGCCAGAGTCCCTCAGCCAGGATCTGCCAGAGTCCCTCAGCCAGGATCTGCCAGAGTCCCTCAGCCAGGATCTGCCAGAGTCCCTCAGCCAGGATCTGCCAGAGTCCCTCAGCCAGGATCTGCCAGAGTCCCTCAGCCGGGATCTGCCAGAGTCCCTCAGCCGGGATCTGCCAGAGTCCCTCAGCCGGGATCTGCCAGAGTCCCTCAGCCGGGATCTGCCAGAGTCCCTCAGCCGGGACCTGCCCCTTGTCCCGGTGCTGGTCCTTATCCCGGTGCTGCCCCTTGTCCCGGTGCTGCCCCTTGTCCCGGTGCTGCCCCTTGTCCCGGTGCTGCCCCTTGTCCCGGTGCTGCCCCTTGTCCCGGTGCTGCCCCTTGTCCCGGTGCTGCCCCTTGTCCCGGTGCTGCCCCTTGTCCCGGTGCTGCCCCTTGTCCCGGTGCTGCCCCTTGTCCCGGTGCTGCCCCTTGTCCCGGTGCTGCCCCTTCTCCCGGTGCTGGCCGTTCATTTAGGGGATGTTAGTTTTAGGGTGGTCATTGGGAGGGGAAGACAGAAGCGGGGAGTGACTATGGTGGTGTGGGGACAGCGTCCAGAGCCGGAGCCACCACCGTGGTCAACTGCCCACCCAGACCCTCCCCTGGACTTTGTGCTGGTGCGCCCGGCGTTCGCACCTTGAGGGGGGGGGTTCTGTAACGGTCCTGACCTGTTTTATGTTGTTTTTGTATGTGTTTAGGTCAGGGCATGTGTTTTGGGTGGGCAGTCTATGTTATCTGTTTCTATGTTGGTTGTGGTTGCCTGGTATGGCTCTTAATTAGAGGCAGGTGTTTTGCGTTCTCCTCTAATTAAGAGTCATATTTAGGTAGGGTGTTCTCACTGTTTGTTTGTGGGTGATTGTCTCCTGTGTCGTCGAATGTATGTACCATACGGGACTGTTTGGCTGTTCGTTTATTTTGATGTCGTCTGTTTCCTGTCCGTGAGTTTACGTTTAGTTATGTAAGTTTATGTTCAGGTTTCGTCAACGTCGTTTTCTTGTTTTGTAAATTTGTAAGTGTTTTGTTTCGTGTTGCCATCGGGTTCAAATAAAAGATGGCTTATTTCCCGAATGCTGCATATTGGTCTGATGATCCTTCTCTCCTCTCCTCGTCCGAGGATGAGGAGAGCGACAGCCCTAACAATATATTAATTTGTGGTTGTCCATCACCATGATATGTGACGCAATACAATTCGAATTATACTCTATGTACAATATTACGAATTTGCAAAACATATATGTTACTTATTCTAGCTAGATGGTTTACATTAGCTAGGCTAGGTGTTAGGGGCTAGGGTTAAGGTTAGGTTTAAGTTTAGGAGTTGGTTTAAAGGGTTCGGGGAAGGGTTAGCTAAAATGGTTAAGATTAGGGGAAGGGTTAGCTAACATGCTAAGTAAACTCGGCAAAAAAAGAAACGTCCTCTCACTGCCAACTGCGTTTATTTTCAGCAAACTTAACATGTGTAAATATTTGTATGAACATAACAAGATTCAACAACTGAGACATAAACTGAACAAATTCCACAGACATGTGACTAACAGAAATGGAATAATGTGTCCCTGAACAAAGGGGGGGTCAAAATCAAAAGTAACAGTCAGTATCTGGTGTGGCCACCAGCTGCATTAAGTACTGCAGTGCATCTCCTCCTCATGGACTGCACCAGATTTGCCAGTTCTTGCTGTGAGATGTTACCCCACTCTTCCACCAAGGCACCTGCTAGTTCCCGGACATTTCTGGGGGGAATGGACCTAGTCCTCACCCTCCGATCCAACAGGTCCCAGATGTGTTCAATGGGATTGAGATCTGGGCTCTTCGCTGGCCATGGCAGAACACTGACATTCCTGTCTTGCAGGAAATTACGCACAGAACGAGCAGTATGGCTGGTGGCATTTTCATGCTGGAGGGTCATGTCAGGATGAGCCTGCAGGAAGGGTACAACATGAGGGAGGAGGATGTCTTCCCTGTAACGCACAGCGTTGAGATTGCCTGCAGTGACAACAAGCTCAGTCTGATGATGCTGTGACACACCGCCCCAGACCATGATGGACCCTCCACCTCCAAATCGATCCTGCTCCAGAGTACAGGCCTCGGTGTAACGCTCATTCCTTCGAAAGATAATTGCAAATCCGACCATCGAACCCTGGTGAGAGAAAACCGTGACTCGTCAGTGCAGAGCACTTTTTGCCAGTCCTGTCTGGTCCAGCAACGGTGGGTTTGTGCCCATAGGCGATGTTGTTGCCGGTGATGTCTGGTGAGGACCTGCCTTACAACAGGCCTACAAGCCCTCAGTCCAGCCTCTCTCAGCCTATTGCAGACAGTCTGAGCACTGATGGAGGGATTGTGCATTCCTGGTGTAACTCAGGCAGTTGTTGTTGCCATCACTACTCTACTCTACACTACTCTACTCTGTTCTACTCTACACTACTCTACTCTACACTACTCTACTCTGTTCTACTCTACACTACTCTACACTACTCTACACTACTCTACTCTACACTACTCTACACTACTCTACTCTACACTACTCTACTCTACACTACTCTACTCTACTCTACTCTACACTACTCTACTCTACTCTGTTTTACTCTACATTACACTGTTCTACTCTACTCTACACTACACTACACAACTCTACACTACACTACACTACTCTACACTACTCTACTCTACTCTACACTACACTACACTACTCTACACTACACTACACTACTCTACTCTACTCTACACTACACTACTCTACACTACTCTACACTACACTACTCTACACTACTCTACACTACTCTACTCTACACTACACTACTCTACACTACTCTACACTACACTACTCTACACTACACTACACTACACTACTCTACACTACTCTACACTACACTACTCTACACTACTCTACACTACTCTACTCTACACTACACTACTCTACACTACTCTACACTACACTACTCTACTCTACACTACTCTACTCCACTGTACTCTACTGTACTCTACTCTACTGTACACTACTCTACTCTACACTACTCTACACTACTCTACTCTACTCTACTCTACTCTACTCTACACTACTCTACACTACACTACTCTACACTACACTACTCTACTCTACTCTACACTACACTACTCTACACTACACTACTCTACACTACACTACTCTACACTACTCTACTCTACACTACTCTACTCTACACTACACTACTCTATCCTGGACCTAGCTTGTATCCTCAAAGTAGTGTAGAGTTGTGTAGAGTAGAACAAAGTAGAGTAGAGTAGAGTAGTGTAGTGTAGAGTAGAGTAGAGTAGTGTAGAGTAGTGTAGTGTAGAGTAGTGTAGTGTAGAGTAGAGTAGTGTAGAGTAGTGTAGAGTAGTGTAGAGTACATTTTACATTTACATTTAAGTCATTTAGCAGATGCTCTTATCCAGAGCGACTCGCACCACATCCAGGGTCTTTGTTTTAAATGGGATACAGCTTTTATCAAATTGATTTCAAAGGTGAACTTTGAGGGGGTGGGGGGGGGGTGTATTTTTTTAGCTAACCCTAACTCACTTCCTAACCTTAATCTAAATCTCCTAACCTGCTGTGTAAATTCTCCTAAACCTGCTGTGAAAAGTCAATTTCGACAAAAGCTGTATCTCTTCTAGACATAACCCACACCCGAGGGCCAGTGTAAACAGAAAGGTTGCAGATCCGATGTGGAAGAGATCTAGATCTCACTAGACATATTTTACTCGTGCAAATCCACCCTTCGTGTAGTTTTTTTAGTGGTTGATGTTTTAATTTTCAGTTAAAGATCCACTCTCATACTTTTTGATAATTTCAGCTAGTACTTTATAAAAGTGGTTCTCACGAGCCAAAAAATGGTCCCCGTTTTATGTGTACTTCATCATCCAATTGTGTACTACGTCATCCGTTTCGTGTGATATGCTAATCATTTAGCAATTTGTATGATATCATACGAATTTTGTAATGCGTGTGATATGTTACGAATCCAATTTGTGCAATATGTTGTGAATTATGTTGTCCTTTTTAAGATCCCAGAGTGCATCTTTAAGTCATTTGCATGGTCAGCTGTTCTCAGAATCGTTCCACTTCCAAAAAGCACAAAAAATAGGATTACAAATACTCACCATCTCAGATTGTTCTGAAATTGTTTCTGTCGTATAGAAAAAGAGATTAGTGTTCCTGCAACTTTATTTTGTTGGAATATAATTTGATCTCTGAGAAATTAAGCTCATTGATTGCACCCAAATTGGGCATTTTAATTTGTAGTTTAATTCATTAATATTCAATAAACATAGTACCTAACAACTGATCGTCAACCATTTGAAAACACCCTACTTGTCTTTCTTTGCCTTTTTGTAACTTTTTTGTTCAGTTGCTAGGGAAACACAAATGGGCCAAACGGGCATGGTTCAGCACCAAATTCTGCAACGACCAGATTTTACCTTTTTTTATGTGGCAACGACTACTTTTTAAAACATCTAGATCTTTCACACTAGTAGCGTAGTCAAGAGTTTATCTTTGTACTTGCGGAGCAGTCACAGAACATCTTAAGCATTTTCTGTAAATAAAGTGATGGGTTAGGAGAGAGAAACACTGGTGCTTCAGTGTAGTATCTGATGCAAATCTCTCCCTGGAGCTCAACCTGTTCTCAGAGCATTTCATATTATTCTGTACGTAACTCCTTTTGGTATGATATGTTACTTCTAAATATATTTTATATTTGAGATTCTTCAAAGTAGCCACCCTTTGCCTTGATGACAGCTTTGCACACTCTTGGCATTCTCTCAACCAGCTTGATGAGGTAGTCACCCGGAATGCATTTCAATTAACAGGTGTGCCTTGTTAAAAGTGAATGTGTGGAATTTCTGTCCTTAATGCATTTGAGCCAATCAGTTGTGTTGTGACAAGGTAGGGGTGGTATTCAGAAGATAGCCCTATTTGGTAAAAGACCAAGTCCATATTATGGCAAGAACAGCTCAAATAAGCAAAGAGAAACAACAGTCCATCATTACTTTATGACCTGAAGGTCAGTCATTCTGGAAAATGTCAAGAACTTTGAAAGTTTCTTCAAGTGCAGTCGCAAAAACCATCAAGCGCTATGAAGAAACTGGCCACAGGAAAGGAAGACCCAGAGTTACCTCTGCTGCAGAGGATAAGTTCCTTAGAGTTACCAGCCTCCGAAATCGGCAATTAACTGCACCTCAGATTGCAGCCCAACTAAATGCTTCACAGAGTTCAAGTAACACATATCTCAACATCAACTGTTCAGAGGAGACTGTGTGAATCAGGCCTTCATTGTTGAATTGCTGCAAAGAAACCACTACTAAAGGACACCAGTAAGAAGAAGAGACTTTCTTAGGCCAAGATACACGAGCAATGGACATTAGACTGGTGGAAATCTGTCCTTTGGTCTGATGAGTCCAAATGTGAGATTTTTGGTTCCAACCGCCGTGTCTTTGTAAGACGCAGACTAGGTGAACGGATGTTCTCCACGTGTGGTTCCCACCGTGAAGCATGGAGGAGGAGGTGTGGGGGTGCTTTGCTGATGACACTGTCTGTGATATATTTAGAATTCAAGGCACACTTAACCAGCATGGCTACCACAGCATTCTGCAGTGATACGCCATCCCATCTGGTTTGTGCTTAGTGGGACGATCATTTGTTTTTCAACAGGACAACGACGCAACACACCTCAGGCTGTGTAAGAGCTATTTTACCAAGAAGGAGAGTGATGGAGTGCTGCATCAGATGACCTGGCCGCCACAATCACCCGACCTCAGCCCAATTGAGATGGTTTAGGAGGAGTTGGACCGCAGAGTGAAGGAAAAGCAGCCAACAAGTGCTCAGCATATGTGGGAACTCCTTCAGGACTGTTGGAAAAGCATTCCAGGTGAAGCTGGTTGAGAGATTGCCAAGAGTGTGCAAAGCTGTCATCATGGCTACTTTGAAGAATCTAAAATCTAAAATATATTTAGATTTGTTTAACACTTTTTTGGTTACTACACGATTCCATGTGTTATTTCATAGTTTTGATGTCTTCACTATTATTCTACAATCTAGTAAAACGAAAGAAAAACCCTTGAATGAGTCGGATGCGTCCAAACTTCTGACTGGTACTAGTGTTTATATATGGGGATACAACCATCCCAGCTCTGCTTTGGTTGCAGGTTCAGCAAGGGCTGAACAATTGAAACATTTACCTGGAGCTAACTCTGCAAATAGCACTGCTGGGTGATTGGAATAGTCAGTCAATCGATCAATGATATAATAATACTCTAAGCGTTTCTTTAATTTACAATCTGTAGAAACTATGAGAATAGAAAGGTTCAGAACTTTTATGAAACGTCACAGCACAGTGGAAAAAAATATATGACAGCTGGAAATCAAAACTGGGGGGTCTTCAAAGATGGATGGGAGGGGTTGAGTGGAGCTGAAGGACGGGACTAAAAACAAACAAAGGATAACTAATGTAAAATATGCTGTCTGTGAAATGTATGTATTGGCTGGAAGTGGAAGCCTAAGTATTGTTGTCCATTAGTTTAGTCTAATTAGAGGGAAAATAATAAAGAAATCTAGATTTTTTAAATTATATTTACTACAACAACAACAAAAATTACATATATATGGGGGATTGAAAAATGCAGACAAATACATTGATAGAAGCCACAATTTATCTGCAATATTAAAGCTGTTCTACCCACCTATGAACAACAAAAATCTACATTTTGCAATGACCATCTCAGTCTCCGGACTTGAACCCCATTGAAAACCTGTGGTTTGAGTTTGTACTGGGCAGTCCATAAGTACAGACAAAGGACATCAGGGATCTGGAAAGATTCTGTATGGAGGACTGGTCTAAGGTCCCTCCCAACGTGTTCTCTAATCAGATTCTGTATGGAGGACTGGTCTAAGGTCCCTCCCAACGTGTTCTCTAATCAGATTCTGTATGGAGGACTGGTCTAAGGTCCCTCCCACTGTGTTCTCTAATCAGATTCTGTATGGAGGAATGGTCTAAGGTCCCTCCCAACGTGTTCTCTAATCAGATTCTGTATGGAGGAATGGTCTAAGGTCCCTCCCACTGTGTTCTCTAATCAGATTCTGTATGGAGGAATGGTCTAAGATCCCTCCCAACGTGTTCTCTAATCAGATTCTGTATGGAGGAATGGTCTAAGGTCCCTCCCAACGTGTTCTCTAATCAGATTCTGTATGGAGGAATGGTCTAAGATCCCTCCCAACGTGTTCTCTAATCAGATTCTGTATGGAGGAATGGTCTAAGGTCCCTCCCAACGTGTTCTCTAATCAGATTCTGTATGGAGGAATGGTCTAAGGTCCCTCCCAACGTGTTCTCTAATCTCATAAAACATTTCAGGAAAAAGGCTCAGTGCCATTATCTTTGCAAAGTTGAGGTCGTGAAAGGTATTGAAAACAGGGGTGCCAATCATTTTTTACTCCTATCATTTTGAGATAAAAAAATATCTATAAAAATATATATCTATATTACTTGTTAAATTCTCAGGCAGCCTCTTACACACCATTGTATATGTGTGTAATGCTATTTCATTGGGCTACTTATTTCACTGGAGGAAGTCTTGGATCTGGACACCTGTTTTAGCCAAAGACACACAAAGACACTCTGCAGCCAAGTAATCTCTCTCTCTGAATGAAATAGACATTTTCTAAAAATGTACCCTGTCAAATTTGTATTAACTTGTGATTTAGATTTATACGCCTGCTATTCCCATCTCCCTCTGAAAGGCAGTCAGATATCTTTTGTTTTATGTAGTCTCTCTGTCCCTCTTCTCTCTTTCACTGCAGATAACCAACTGACGTCAGAGAACTACTTGCGTCACGTCAATGCCCAGCGTTCTCTCTGACATTTTTTTTCTCAATAGGATCCTAATGGGATTATTACTACAGGAGAGAATTTCTCCCTTCAAGGCTTTTAGTTTAAGTTTTTTTTTTTTACGAAAATAAAAAGCTCTATTATACTTGCACGCTTTATGCTTTTTTTTATTTTTTTATGTCTCCAAATAGATCAAGCTTGCTTTTTTTTTTAAACTACAATCTCATCTTTTCAACGAAGACTAAAATGAAATCGCAGAGTATTTCATTCATTTTAGTATCTGATATCGTTTGCATATTTTATACCATTCCATTAATCCGAAAGGGAAATCTCTGCCCACCTAGGGAACCTGGTCGCGCTAAAACCGAACGCATCCACTGGCCCGCAACGCAACCGTGTAGTTAGCGAGCCCTCTAGTTGACGTAATCTTTTTAAGTGTCATTTATGTGCTGTGTATTTAGCTAAAGGCCCATTCCGTTCTTTTCTTTGAATATGACAGTTGCCAACAGAGCAGTGAACACAGTGAGGAATTCCCAGTTAATACATCATCTTACAACAGAAGTAGCTATAAACCTCCAGCTAATGAATTCAAAACAAATCAAGTGGGGAATGGGTAGATGTCCCTTCCAGATTAATACGGCGTCACGGAAGCCTGAAGATCAACCCTGGTGACGTCAATGTGATACCTCCTTAATTCCTTTCCTCAACAGCCTGTAAGCAGCACATCCTCAGTATTATCTGAGAACCTTCCACAGTGTGTTTTAATGCACACACACACACACACACACACACACCAGTACATTATAATGGAACAGGAATAATGATGTGTACTGAGGTGAGGACATGACATTGGGAGACCATGCATTAGTGACGCTGTAATAGACAGACAGGTTGACAGAGACAGACAGACAGACGGGTTGACAGAGACAGACAGACCGATGGACGGACAGACAGACAGACCGATGGGCGGACAGACAGACAGACCGATGGGCGGACAGACAGACACACTTACCTATTCTTCTTCCACTAAACAAGCACACAGTCATTTCTCTCTCCTCTTTGGGACGAGGGGGGGGAAACTGTTCAGGCTGTGACAGAATGTTCCTGGGTGACGGATGGTTCTAATCTCCCCAGAATGCTCAGTGAACATGGTTGACCTTCTCATCCAGGAGGATGATGGTTACATAAGGTGAAGATTGGATGCAGGGTGTAACACAACACAGCATCATAAAAGGTTTATAGGTACAAATAAAACACAACAAACAGCGACATTGAACCCATTTCTGAGAAACGTCAGTACACCTGAGTCCCTAATATACCAGTAGGCCCATGTGTTACAGAACCATCATGCAGGATCCAAATATACACGAAGGGAGAAGCTGTTACTAGTATCCACCATGGACTATACACAACCAGGATTACATGACTTTCTCCAGCTACCTATACATTATGTTCTCTCCCATTCTTATTGCTGTATAACGTGGCTCATTGCTGTATAACGTGGCTCATTGCTGTATAACGTGGCTTATTGCTGTATAACGTGGCTCATTGCTGTATAATGTGGCTCATTGCTGTATAACGTGGCTCATTGCTGTATAATGTGGCTCATTGCTGTATAACGTGGCTCATTGCTGTATAACGTGGCTCATTGCTGTATAACGTGGCTCATTGCTGTATAACGTGGCTCATTGCTGTATAACGTGGCTCATTGCTGTATAATGTGGCTCATTGCTGTATAATGTGGCTCATTGCTGTATAACGTGGCTTATTGCTGTATAACGTGGCTCATTGCTGTATAACGTGGCTCATTGCTGTATAACGTGGCTTATTGCTGTATAACGTGGCTCATTGCTGTATAACGTGGCTCATTGCTGTATAACGTGGCTCATTGCTGTATAACGTGGCTCATTGCTGTATAATATGGTGTATTGCTGTATAATGTGGCTCATTGCTGTATAACGTGGCTCATTGCTGTATAACGTGGCTCATTGCTGTATAACGTGGCTTATTGCTGTATAATATGGTGTATTGCTGTATAATATGGTGTATTGCTATATAATATGGTGTATTGCTGTATAATATGGTGTATTGCTGTATAATATGGTGTATTACTATATAATATGTTTTATTGCTATATAATATGGTGTATTACTATATAATATGGTGTATTACTATATAATATGGCCCCAACAACCAACTTCCTTGTTTGATTCTATGAACTGCAATGCTCAGAGATTCAACAGATATGCAACCAGAGCTGCATGTCCTGAGGCTTAAAGAGTAGAGGGACTCTCACGACATTGCAAATATAAAATAAATGTATTATTTGTTTCACTGCTAGTTTGATACAAAAAAATACGTCCTTACAGCAATATATAGATTTTCTTTTTTTTAAAGAGCAGCATTTATTCAAATTACACCCATGCATTGATGTGGATAATGTGATGTTGAGCCAGGTCAAAACACAATTTATATTTCATTCAGTGAACAATCCGTCTCTTTTGTCAACACTTCAGAGAGACTGGAGCGAGGCAGTAAAAATTCAAATGTAATATTTTGCATAGTTCGTCACTAGCGGGGAGCATTCCTTATTTTGCAAGAGGTTGATTGTGTAGCAGACAGTCATTCCTTTCACAGTTGTGAACAGTAGTTTGTTGTTGCTCTGCCCTCTGCTGGGGAGTTAGAGCTACTACCTCTGGATTAAACCCACAACCACCCACACACATTATAAATCATTTATTTTTTATTTAGTTTGTTTTGACAGTTAAGTCTTAATAGGTTTTCTAATGTGTTTTATACTGTAATTGTTTTTATATATTTTATTATTCTTAATGTCAATACCATAATATTTTTTTTTAAACAAAAGTACAGGTGAGTGACAGTAATGCACTTTGCCAAAGCAAACAGAAGATGGCGTCACAGGTAGGAGGTGAGAGAAGGAGTCATGGCCTATATATACACACACACACACACACTGTTCAAACTTCCTCCTACACTGGCGAGGATCCTGTTACCTATTGGTTACCACACACCTCCATTCAATGAAATCAACCAGATCACCACCACCGTCACGACCTGGTGCGGGTATTTGCTCTCTCCACGGTCCCAGTACGTCACTGGGACCGTGCTCCCACCCATCCAGGAGATCTTCTCCGAAACGGTTCCTGAAACGGTTCCTGCAGCATCATCAAGGACCCCCCCCCCCCCCCAGCCACGAGCTGTTCTCTGCCTTACCGTCAGACGTATGTTAGCATGAGGTCTGATACCAACAGGCCCAGAGACAGTTTCTGTCTACAAGCCATCAGACTGTATCAGAGCATGAGGTCTGATACCAACAGGCTCAGAGACAGTTTCTATCTACAAGCCGTCAGACTGTATCAGAGTATGAGGTCTGATACCAACAGGCTCAGAGACAGTTTCTATCTACAAGCCGTCAGACTGTATCAGAGCATGAGGTCTGATACCAACAGGCTCAGAGACAGTTTCTATCTACAAGCCATCAGACTGTATCAGAGCGTATATATATAGAGAGAGAGAGACAGAGATAGTGACATATAGAGAGAGAGAACGCAGGGCGGAGGGATGAGTTGGCCGAGCCAGAGCAAGAGGCAAAACGTCTGTGGGGCAAAAACACTTTTACATTACTATCCTACACAAGCTTCCTAAATGTACATTACTATCCTACACAAGCTTCCTAAATGTACATTACTATACTACACAAACTTCCTAAATGTACATTACTATCCTACACAAGCTTCCTAAATGTACATTACTAACCTACACAAGCTTCCTAAATGTACATTACCATCCTACACAAGCTTCCTAAATGTACATTACTAACCTACACAAGCTTCCTAAATGTGCAAACTTTGACCCATGGTCAAATAAAAGCTCATTGTAGACAAACCGAGGATAAGATATAATAAAACATGTATTTATACATTTTAATTGATTACAGTACCATTTTACAACCATTTCTCAGACAAATTCTTACAAAACAACGGGCAACATTATGTAATCTATTTACATGGTCACCCTCCATTCTGAGGTGATTAATATAATCATATTAATATTTACACTATGAACAACACGTACAATTATCACACACGGATATCAGTGTACTTCTTTCAATGGGTAAAAGCTGAAGACATTTATCGCCTGGGAAAATAGCAGAATAAAGAAAGTATAAATATGAGCAGATACAAGCTCAGTAAAGCCTTTGGTTTGCTAACGGATCACAATCCATGTTGCTATCAAGCTTTTTTTCACAAAACATGGGCATTGATTGTATTACGCTGTCTGTCTGCCCTGCCCTGCCCTGCCCTGCCCGCCTGCATATATGTGTGTCTCTCTCTCCCCCTACATGGAAGGAGGTGTAACAGGAGTCCATACTGTAGTCAGTCGCGTGTGACTGTGCGGTGACGTATCATAATGCGATAGTATCGTACTATCGTGCACCTCTGTGGCCGTGCTGCAGTCATACAGCGGGGATCCACCAGGTGGCGCTGTGACGGAGTGAGACAGCCCAGGATAGTGGCTACTACTGGTGCCTCGCAGGAACTGGGAGCCTAGGCTGTTGGACATCTCCCCCAACTGGGAGACAGGGGTCAGGGACGGGTTACTGACGGACCACAGGCTGGGGTACTGGCTGGATACAGAGAAGACAGGCGAGAACAGAAGACTATGTCAGTTTCACGTGAAATACATGGCAATTCTTTACTTGAAGGATACCTACAGTATGTATGAACACATTCATAACCAGTACATAACACATTCATAACCAGTACATAACACATTCATAACCAGTACATAACACATTCATAACCCTTACATAACACATTCATAACACATTAATAACCAGTATGAACACATTCATAACCCTTACATGACACATTCATAACCCTTACATGACACATTCATAACCCTTACATGACACATTCATAACCCTTACATAACACATTAATAACCAGTATGTAACACATTAATAACCAGTACATAACACATACGTAACCCTTACGTAACACATTCATAACCCTTACATAACACATTCATAAGCAGTACATAACACATTAATAACCAGTACATAACATATTCATAACACATTAATAACCAGTATGAACACATTCATAACCCTTACATAACACATTCATATCCCTTACATAACACATTAATAACCAGTACATAACACATTCATAACCCTTACGTGACACATTCATAAGTAGTACATAACACATTCATACCCCTTATGTGACACATTCATAACCCTTATGTGACACCATCAATATCCTTACATAACACATTCATAACCCTTACATAACACATTCATAAGCAGTATATAACACATTCATAAGTAGTACATAGCACATTCATAAGCAGTACATAACACAATCTAAAACGGTACATAACACATTCATAACCCTTACGTGACACATTCATATCCCTTACATAACACATTCATAAGTAGTACATAACACATTCATAGGTAGTACATAACACATTCATAAGTAGTACATAACACATTCATAAGTAGTACATAACACATTAATGAGAGAGAGAGACACAGAGAGAGAGAGAGACAGAGAGAGACAGAGAGAGAGAGACAGAGACAGAGAGAGACACAGAGGCACAGAGAGACAGAGAGAGACAGAGAGAGACACAGAGGCACAGAGAGACAGAGAGAGAGAGAGAGAGAGAGAGAGAAGATGCGGCAGCAGGAGAGGTGTGTTTTTGCCACCAACCTGGAGTTGGTCCCAGGGACGCTACAGTGGGTCACGGGCAGCATGGTGGAGTGGGAAGACATCTGAAGACTGGACCAGTTGTCATGGGAGGGCAGCATGGAGAGACAGCCAGAGGACATATCAGAGTAACCAGCTGCAACACAACCAATCATGAGTTTATTTTAAAGATTCATTTACTTTAGGCGCATTTTTGCTTTATTAGAAACAACAGGGGAGACAAAATGATACCCAGATCTCTATTGTCTAATTCACCAGACCATGGGGCCTGCACCAATAGTAAGTTAGTTAGTCCTCTTTGCTGCCTGTTAGGGCTCCCGAGTGGCACAGCTGTCTAAGGCACTGCATCTCAGCGCAAGAGGCGTCACTACAGTCCCTGGTTTGTATCCAGGCTGTATCACATCCGACCGGTGATTGGGAGACCTATAGGACGGCGCACAATTGGCCCGGCGTCGTCCGGGTTTGAGGTCATACAAAAGAAGTGCAGAAAGAAACATATCTTCTGATATATATATATACTGTATATATCTATATATTCTGTAGTTCTCTCTCTGTGAAAAGGGGCTTTAAGAGGCTTTGAATCCAGTCAATTACTCTCTACTAAATGTAATTCTAGGGGTGTCTTTAGTTCACATACACAGTACTGGCTGAAGAAGACGAGGATGACTGACTAATAATGCATCTGTCCAGGCATTCTCTGTTGGAAGACCAGCTGTTTACAACTCTGAGTGTCCTGCTCTCACAAAGACCAGAGGAATGCAGAACATCTACTGCTCAGACACATTTGTTTGACTTTCTTGTTAAAGGTGGAAAGGAAGGAAAGGGGTGTTGGGAGGATGGATAGAGGAGGAGGAGAAGGGAAGGGGTGTTGGGAGGATGGATAGAGGAGGATGAGAAGGGAAGGGGTGTTGGGAGGATGGATAGAGGAGGAGGAGAAGGGAAGGGGTGTTGGGAGGATGGATAGAGGAGGATGAGAAGGGAAGGGGTGTTGGGAGGATGGATAGAGGAGGAGGAGAAGGGAAGGGGTGTTGGGAGGATGGATAGAGGAGGAGGAGAAGGGAAGGGGTGTTGGGAGGATGGATAGAGGAGGATGAGAAGGGAAGGGGTGTTGGGAGGATGGATAGAGGAGGAGGAGAAGGGAAGGGGTGTTGGGAGGATGGATAGAGGAGGATGAGAAGGGAAGGGGTGTTGGGAGGATGGATAGAGGAGGAGGAGAAGGGAAGGGGTGTTGGGAGGATGGATAGAGGAGGAGGAGAAGGGAAGGGGTGTTGGTAGGATGGATAGAGGAGGATGAGAAGGGAAGGGGTGTTGGGAGGATGGATAGAGGAGGAGGAGAAGGGAAGGGGTGTTGGGAGGATGGATAGAGGAGGATGAGAAGGGAAGGGGTGTTGGGAGGATGGATAGAGGAGGAGGAGAAGGGAAGGGGTGTTGGGAGGATGGATAGAGGAGGAGGAGAAGGGAAGGGGTGTTGGTAGGATGGATAGAGGAGGAGGAGAAGGGAAGGGGTGTTGGGAGGATGGATAGAGAAGGATGAGAAGGGAAGGGGTGTTGGGAGGATGGATAGAGGAGGATGAGAAGGGAAGGGGTGTTGGTAGGATGGATAGAGGAGGAGGAGAAGGGAAGGGGTGTTGGTAGGATGGATAGAGGAGGAGGAGAAGGGAAGGGGTGTTGGGAGGATGGATAGAGGAGGATGAGAAGGGAAGGGGTGTTGGGAGGATGGATAGAGGAGGAGGAGAAGGGAAGGGGTGTTGGGAGGATGGATAGAGGAGGATGAGAAGGGAAGGGGTGTTGGGAGGATGGATAGAGGAGGAGGAGAAGGGAAGGGGTGTTGGGAGGATGGATAGAGGAGGAGGAGAAGGGAAGGGGTGTTGGGAGGATGGATAGAGGAGGAGGAGAAGGGAAGGGGTGTTGGGAGGATGGATAGAGGAGGAGGAGAAGGGAAGGGGTGTTGGTAGGATGGATAGAGGAGGAGGAGAAGGGAAGGGGTGTTGGGAGGATGGATAGAGGAGGATGAGAAGGGAAGGGGTGTTGGGAGGATGGATAGAGGAGGAGGAGAAGGGAAGGGGTGTTGGGAGGATGGATAGAGGAGGAGGAGAAGGGAAGGGGTGTTGGTAGGATGGATAGAGGAGGAGGAGAAGGGAAGGGGTGTTGGGAGGATGGATAGAGAAGGATGAGAAGGGAAGGGGTGTTGGGAGGATGGATAGAGGAGGATGAGAAGGGAAGGGGTGTTGGTAGGATGGATAGAGGAGGAGGAGAAGGGAAGGGGTGTTGGGAGGATGGATAGAGGAGGAGGAGAAGGGAAGGGGTGTTGGTAGGATGGATAGAGGAGGAGGAGAAGGGAAGGGGTGTTGGTAGGATGGATAGCGGAGGAGGAGAAGGGAAGGGGGGTTGGGAGGATGGATAGAGGAGGAGAAGAAGGGAAGGGGTGTTGGGAGGATGGATAGAGGAGGAGGAGAAGGGAAGGGGTGTTGGGAGGATGGATAGAGGAGGAGGAGAAGGGAAGGGGTGTTGGGAGGATGGATAGAGGAGGAGGAGAAGGGAAGGGGTGTTGGTAGGATGGATAGAGGAGGAGGAGAAGGGAAGGGGTGTTGGGAGGATGGATAGAGAAGGATGAGAAGGGAAGGGGTGTTGGGAGGATGGATAGAGGAGGATGAGAAGGGAAGGGGTGTTGGTAGGATGGATAGAGGAGGAGGAGAAGGGAAGGGGTGTTGGGAGGATGGATAGAGGAGGAGGAGAAGGGAAGGGGTGTTGGTAGGATGGATAGAGGAGGAGGAGAAGGGAAGGGGTGTTGGTAGGATGGATAGCGGAGGAGGAGAAGGGAAGGGGGGTTGGGAGGATGGATAGAGGAGGAGAAGAAGGGAAGGGGTGTTGGGAGGATGGATAGAGGAGGAGGAGAAGGGAAGGGGTGTTGGGAGGATGGATAGAGGAGGAGGAGAAGGGAAGGGGTGTTGGGAGGATGGATAGAGGAGGAGGAGAAGGGAAGGGGTGTTGGTAGGATGGATAGAGGAGGAGGAGAAGGGAAGGGGTGTTGGGAGGATGGATAGAGGAGGATGAGAAGGGAAGGGGTGTTGGGAGGATGGATAGAGGAGGATGAGAAGGGAAGGGGTGTTTGTAGGATGGATAGAGGAGGAGGAGAAGGGAAGGGGTGTTGGGAGGATGGATAGAGGAGGAGGAGAAGGGAAGGGGTGTTGGTAGGATGGATAGAGGAGGAGGAGAAGGGAAGGGGTGTTGGTAGGATGGATAGCGGAGGAGGAGAAGGGAAGGGGGGTTGGGAGGATGGATAGAGGAGGAGAAGAAGGGAAGGGGTGTTGGGAGGATGGATAGAGGAGGAGGAGAAGGGAAGGGGTGTTGGGAGGATGGATAGAGGAGGAGGAGAAGGGAAGGGGTGTTGGGAGGATGGATAGAGGAGGAGGAGAAGGGAAGGGGTGTTGGGAGGATGGATAGAGGAGGAGGAGAAGGGAAGGGGTGTTGGGAGGAAGGATAGAGGGGGTGAGGTGGTGGAGGACAGGAGGGGGGGTGGAGGACAGGAGAGGGTGTGGAGGGGTGGTGGAGGACAGGAGAGGGGGTGGAGGGGTGGTGGATGACATGAGAGGTAGTAGGGGACAGGAGAGGTAATGGAGGGGGTAGAGAGGGGGTGGAGGAAAGGAGAGGGGGTGGAGGGGTGGTGGATGACATGAGAGGTAGTGGAGGACAGGAGAGGTAGTGGAGGGGGTAGAGGAAAGGAGAGCGAGACACTCACTAGGGGAGTTGGTAGCGGGGGTAGAGGGGGGTGGAGGAAAGGAGAGCGAGACACTCACTAGGGGAGTTGGTAGAGGGGGTAGAGGGGGGTGGAGGAAAGGAGAGCGAGACACTCACTAGGGGAGTTGGTAGCGGGGGTAGAGGGGGGTGGAGGAAAGGAGAGCGAGACACTCACTAGGGGAGTTGGTAGAGGGGGTAGAAGGGGGTGGAGGAAAGGAGAGCGAGACACTCACTAGGGGAGTTGGTAGCGGGGGTAGAGGGGGGTGGAGGAAAGGAGAGCGAGACACTCACTAGGGGAGTTGGTAGCGGGGGTAGAGGGGGGTGGAGGAAAGGAGAGCGAGACACTCACTAGGGGAGTTGGTAGCGGGGGTAGAGGGGGGTGGAGGAAAGAAGAGCGAGACACTCACTAGGGGAGTTGGTAGCGGGGGTAGAGGGGGGTGGAGGAAAGGAGAGCGAGACACTCACTAGGGGAGTTGGTAGCGGGGGTAGAGGGGGGTGGAGGAAAGAAGAGCGAGACACTCACTAGGGGAGTTGGTAGCGGGGGTAGAGGGGGGTGGAGGAAAGAAGAGCGAGACACTCACTAGGGGAGTTGGTCCGATGGGTGTAAGGGCTGCTGTACGGTGCAGAGCGATGGTTTCTCAGGGTGGAGTAGCGGTCACAGCCATGGGACGAGGACAGGGACAGTGGGCTCCCAAACTGCGTGTGAGGGCTAGCAGGAGGTCCTGGGATGAACCATCCACTCACTGTAGTGTGGTGGGCCAGCAGGAACACAGGGTAACACGGAGCCATTTTATATCTTCTATTCGTTAAATCCACCACATTTATTTTTAACGCCTTTTTTTTTTACAACTGCAGTTGATGTGCTTATGTGTCAAATTGAAGAATTGATATACAGTACAGTATAAAAATAAAGAATTTAAGTAAAATATTTTGTCAGCGTTCACATTTCCAATGTGCTGTCTGTCTGTAAACTCTATTGTATGTATCAATCCCATTCTTTATTTAAATGTTTAATTTAAAAAAAAGTTGTTCACAAAAGCAAAACAAAAAAAAGTCTGAGATACTTACATTGAGAGTAGCTTGATTGCGGGTTGTCACTGTCATCCATAATGTCTTTATGATCAGTTCTGTGGAGAGGAATTCCAATCAGAGCATGTCTATGTAACACTGGTTCCCAATCCACCAGTAGACACACAATGTAGTTCAATCAGACCATGTCTATGGAACACAATGTAGTCCAATCAGAGCACGTCTATGGAACCCAATCTACCAGTAGACACACAATGTAGTCTAGGCTCACTAATACATTCTATATTCTACATCAAATCTAACTAAATATATATGTATAATGGGCAGAAAAGGGGAGCAAGCAACTGCCATACCTTTCCTTAGCATCCAGAAAGGCCTTGGCAAACGGGTTGTATTTGATTTTCAGACTGGTTATCTAAAATGTGGAGTGAAAATACAATGCAAAATTGGTACAAAACCAAATAACAAAAAAAAACGAATCTTAATAAACAAGATTCTTTTTGTATATCTTCTCACCGAAAACGACCAAAACAAAATATCTACAACGTTGCGTACTTCAAAGTCTACTTATTGGAATGTTATTACATGAACAACAAAACCACACATTACTATTAACATTAGAGTGTTTATAAAAGAATGTATTTCAGTAATACAACAATGTACCTCTTCGTTCTGGTAGGCAGTGACGGCTATGAACTGCGTCTCCGGGAAGGAGTGACTCGTGATCATTCTCTGCGGCCCTCCGACGCGCACAATATGGACACGTGGCTCATATTTGTGCAACGAATTTAACATGATCTGAAAAATGTTTATAAAAAATAAAAAATAATAAAAAGCAAAAAGTTAAATAATAGGCTTTATTTTACAGTTAGAAATAGATCACTTATTTTAATCAAAATATTGATTGATGGGTGTTCCCGTGACCACATAGCTTAAAATGTATACACGTTTGACTGTAATTCGCTTTGGATAAAAGCGTCTTCTGAAAATGGAATATATTATTTAAGTGATAATTCCCGAGAAGTCGGTGTTTGGAGAATATATTGGCACGGGTGTCGTTAGGTGCTTGCTGTTTGGTGTTTTAGGCTGGGTTTCTGTACAGCACTTTGAGATATCAGCTGATGTACGAAGGGCTTTATAAATACATTTGATTTGATTCCATAACTTGACATGTTTTCTCATCTAAATTGTTATCACAATCATTGAAAAAAACACGAGCACTCAAAAAGGGTTTATAAAATGACATTTAAAGTGATAAGACTGTAATCGCCTAACCTGGCCTCCTCCATTGAGTTTGTTGGTGAGTTTGACTTTACAGAAAGAGACCGGATCTTTCATCCAGCGCGCTCCGAAGTTAGGCGAGTCCGGGTGGATATATACGCAGCTCGGGGCTTGAGGCTCGGGCTTACCCCCGGGAACCCACTCCCCGTTAACGTATTTCCACCGGTGGTTGTCCGCAGCCACGAAGTCCAGCAGGAACGAGTACATGGCGTTTGGATCCAACCCAGAAACATTCACTTTCAGCACCGGAAACATGCGCCTTGGATAGAAAGGAAAATATAATAACAGGTGTCCTTATCTCATCCTTTCTAGTCATACAATAGCTATAATCTATTGTACAATAGGGGCATTATTGACACTAATGTCAAGCGAACGCGTGGTTCACTTTATAGGCCATGTGAATATTAATAAAAACTCTAAATATAATGCATGATTTTTTAAATTTTTTATTTTACCTTTATTTAACCAGGTAGGCCAGTTGAGAACCAGTTCTTATTTACAACTGCGACCTGGCCAAGATAAAGCATAGCAGAATGAAGGTGTGCAATCTGGTTTCCTTTATTACTGTGATATCATAGCAATGTTATAGACGCGTTTAACACGATTTATTTGTGATATAAGCCTACGGTTGTTGGGGCGGCAGGTAGCCCTGTGGTTAAAGCGTTGGACTGGTAACTAAAAGGTTGCAAAATCGAATTCCCGAGTTGACAGGAGAAAAATCTGTCGTTCTGCCCCTAAACAGGGCAGTTAACCCACTGTTCCTAGGCCGTCATTTCAATTCAAAATTTGTTCTTACTTACCCAGTTAAATAAAGGTTAAAGATTTTAAATATATATTATCCTACCTGTTTTCTTCACTATATAAATTAAGACTTACAACCGTTGTAAAGAAAGGCTATACATTTGGCAGGTAGGCTAACCATAAATAATACGCCTAAAGTAACCAAAATTAATACAATACATGAACCATATAAACAATTTAAACAATATATAAAACTCATGTCAATTGAATGAATTTACCTGCCATTTTTGGTTACTATCATTTCATTCGTGAGTTCCTTGAACTTCTGCCACAGTTCGTTTTCATCCAAGCCGACTTTGAGTTGTCTCTCCGTAGGATCGCCCTTCTCGCTGCCCGCCTGTAGCTCGTTCTCCACGGCAGTGAGGAGGTGGTCCACCCGGTACTGGGTAACCTTCCCCGGGCCATCCCCGCCACCTGAGGCCATTCTATCCAACAGCTCCAGGGTTGAACAATTACGTATTACACTTTGAGATTAATAAGAAAACAAAAATTGGTCGCTCCCAAATAGGCTATATATCCAATCCACTTGAATATATCCAATATTCTCCACTCCATTGCAAGTTTCCGAATATATATTCCGAAGTAACAGTCAATAAACAGATATATCTTTGTGCCATCGTTGGTTGGCTGGTCTTCGCTTTGATGTATGCCGTCTGGTCAGCCATTGGTTGTATGCGGCTATACTGTATCAGTAGGATTAGGGAGGAAGGATGGTTTACAGGAAGGATGGTTTACAGGAAGGAGGGGTAATGTGTCTGAAGTCGATTGCTCACCAGCCAATTTTAATTGCTTTATTACTTCAAGCTGTCAATATTTACACGTAGTAGCCTATATCAAAGAACTGCAGAATGAAACCGAGGGATTTTAACTTTTAGGTATTTCTTTCAGATGTTCTTTACAGTTTTACTCAATCTCAAATGACCGAAGGCCTATGTTCAGATAGGTAGGACTCGTAAAATACTTTATTTCTGATGATCAAACTCTAGTCTAACTTGATAGACCGAATATATTTTTTATTATGTTAGATAAAAACGTTGTTTCTTGTTACACTTTCTATGCGAAAGACAAACGTGAAGTTTTCCTCTAATTAAACACTTTATATTATTTATTTATTTTTACTTATTTTTTGTTGTTGCTGCTTTTACTCATGAATTCATAGTTCTGTTTTATTCTACAAAACTTTTTTAACAACTGAAATAATTTCCAAACCATTTCCCACGATGAAGGTTATTCGAGATGTTTATTCGTTTCAAGGCCGGGAAGTGGTCGGGTAGGTGACAAAACGCAGGAAATACAGACCAGGCCATAACACACACCTTTAAACAATAGAAGAGGGATGCATAGAAACAAGTCTGTGAACAACAGAAAACTCTTCTCAGTAAGTTGTATTATTCGGCTAAATTATTCTCAATGATAACCAATCCTTTCAGTTAGCAGAAACCCACGGGGAACAGACAGTTTAACATCCGGTTTTAATATACATTTGGTTGTGTTTTCAACTAACGTGAATTCAACGTGAATGTTACAAAAAAAATGTCACTATGTCATTGAATTTAGGTTAAAAGTTGTGTGAAAAAAAGACCTCGATTCTCTTATGTTGATGACTTTTTTCAAAACCAAGCCGTTTTCCACGTTGATTCAACGCCATCACGTGTATTTTTTGTTATTCTAGGAAATACATTACACGTGTTATATTTCTATTCAAATAATTGGTAGTTACATTTTTATTTAGCCTTTATTTCGACAGGGAAGACATATGTAGACCTAGGTCTCTTTTCCAATATAAATATATACGTTATACACAATTATTTATTCATATATATATATACATCAAATAAGAAAGGTACACAATCAAGGCAAAAATACATGTAATTTCGATATATATATATATATATAGTTGATGCAAACTAACCACTTGCAAAATGCACACATTAAAAATAACCTCTGATCTACATCTTGCCAGCTACTATTTTGTATTTATTCTATATATATATATATATACAAAAACACAGTCATGGTAAACACAAATAAAACATCACAAATCACCCATAAAAACTGTTACATTCCTTCACAAATAAGTCCCCAATCAATACTTTAAATTGCCCGAACGGCACCAGATCATCAAGATGAAATGTATTTAGCAATAAAACAAAAAGTTAAAGAAATTAAAACAAAAGATTAAAACTAAAAGCAGATTTACCTGGCTGGTGGAGCCCCTAGGAACCTCAAGAGTTAACCAATCCTGTGAACAGGTTAGGAACCTCAAGAGTTAACCAATCCTGTGAACAGGTTAGGATCCTCAAGAGTTAACCAATCCTGTGAACGGGTTAGGATCCTCAATAGTTAACCAATCCTGTGAACAGGTTAGGAACCTCAAGAGTTAACCAATCCTGTGAACGGGTTAGGAACCTCAAGAGTTAACCAATCCTGTGAACGGGTTAGGCAACTCAAGAGTTAACCAATCCTGTGAACAGGTTAGGAACCTCAAGAGTTAACCAATCCTGTGAACGGGTTAGGAACCTCAAGAGTTAACCAATCCTGTGAACGGGTTAGGATCCTCAATAGTTAACCAATCCTGTGAACGGGTTAGGATCCTCAAGAGTTAACCAATCCTGTGAACAGGTTAGGATCCTCAATAGTTAACCAATCCTGTGAACAGGTTAGGATCCTCAAGAGTTAACCAATCCTGTGAACGGGTTAGGAACCTCAAGAGTTAACCAATCCTGTGAACGGGTTAGGATCCTCAAGAGTTAACCAATCCTGTGAACGGGTTAGGATCCTCAAGAGTTAACCAATCCTGTGAACGGGTTAGGATCCTCAAGAGTTAACCAATCCTGTGAACGGGTTAGGATCCTCAAGAGTTAACCAATCCTGTGAACAGGTTAGTAACCTCATTAGTTAACCAGTCCTGTGAACGGATTAGGAACCTCAAGAGTTAACCAATCCTGTGAACGGATTAGGAACCTCAAGAGTTAACCAATCCTGTGAACTGGTTAGGCAACTCAAGAGTTAACCAATCCTGTGAACAGGTTAGTAACCTCAAGAGTTAACCAATCCTGTGAACAGGTTAGGATCCTCAAGAGTTAACCAATCCTGTGAACGGGTTAGGAACCTCAAGAGTTAACCAATCCTGTGAACTGGTTAGGCAACTCAAGAGTTAACCAATCCTGTGAACAGGTTAGTAACCTCAAGAGTTAACCAATCCTGTGAACTGGTTAGGCAACTCAAGAGTTAACCAATCCTGTGAACAGGTTAGGATCCTCAAGAGTTAACCAATCCTGTGAACTGGTTAGGCAACTCAAGAGTTAACCAATCCTGTGAACAGGTTAGGATCCTCAAGAGTTAACCAATCCTGTGAACAGGTTAGGAACCTCAATAGTTAACCAGTCCTGTGAACGGGTTAGGCAACTCAGGTGTCTATATTTCAACTGAAAAGTTAGATAAGACTGAAGTGTATGAAGTAGGGCCTTGTAAACAGAAAGACAGTCATGTAGAGATCTAAGGGTCTTTAGTAAGGTCCAGAAAACCTTTTGATACAGGATGCAGTGATGGGTATCAAACATGTCCCCTGTAACAAAACAAAGGGCATTATGGGAGATGGCATCTAAAGGTTTAACAGTAGTAGCAGCTGCACTTTGATAAATAATATCACCATAATCAACAACAGATTAAAAAGGTTGACTGAATAATCTGCATCCTACTGCTCAGAGAAAGGAGCCATCTGTTTCTGTAGAAAAAGCAATCCAAATGCAAAAGTGTTTATATGCGGGAACACGTTGGATTGGAGAACCATCTAATGAGTCAACATGTAGTTCACCTGAAACATTCTCACCACAGTTTAAAACAACAGTATTTCATTTTGCCCATCTTAATCACAAGTTTTAAATCAACAAGGGATTCATGCAAAGCTAAAAAACCTGATTGTAGTTTTGACACAGCCAGATTAACAGCCAGATCAACAGCCAGATCAACAGCCAGATCAACAGTCAGGGCAACAGTCAGATCAACAATCAGATCAACAGTCAGATCAACAATCAGATCAACAGCCAGATCAACAGTCAGATCAACAGCCAGATCAACAGCCAGATCAACAGTAAGATCAACAGTCAGAACAACAGCCAGATCAACAGTCAGATCAACAGTCAGATCAACAGTCAGATCAACAGTCAGGGCAACAGTCAGATCAACAGCCAGGGCAACAGCCAGATCAACAGCCAGATCAACAGTCAGGGCAACAGTCAGATCAACAGCCAGGGCAACAGTCAGATCAACAGCCAGATCAAAAGTCAGATCAACAGGCAGGGCAACAGTCAGATCAACAGCCAGATCAACAGTCAGATCAACAGTCAGGGCAACAGTCAGATCAACAGTCAGATCAACAGCCAGATCAACAGTCAGATCAACAGTCAGGGCAACAGCCAGATCAACAGTCAGGGCAACAGTCAGGGCAACAGCCAGATCAACAGCCAGATCAACAGTCAGATCAACAGCCAGATCAACAGCCAGATCAACAGTCAGGACAACAGCCAGATCAACAGTCAGGACAACAGCCAGATCAACAGTCAGGACAACAGCATACATGACAGTATCATCCATATATATAAGAAGTTTACAATTTTTAACAGATTGACCAATGGTGTTTATATAAATATTCACTAGAGAACAGGTCCCAAAATGGACCCCTGTGGTACACGTTTATGCACTTCAAGAAATTCAGACCCCATCAATCACGACGGTCTGAGTTCTGTCACTAAGGTAATCGTGAAACCATGAACAGACGTCAGAGCTCAGGCCTATCGGGAACAATTTATTCACTAAAATAACATGATCAACAGTATGAAAAGCTTTTTACAGGTCCACAAACAAAGCAGCACATGTCATTTTAGTGTCTAAATCACTGACAAGATCATTAACAACTAAAGTGGTTTACTGTCATAGTGATATGTCCAGGACTAAACCCTGATTGGATGTCCAGGCCTAAACCCTGATTGGATGTCCAGGACTAAACCCTGATTGGATATCCTGGACTAAACCCTGATTGGATGTCCAGGACTAAACCCCGATTGGATGTCCAGGCCTAAACCCTGATTGGATGTCCAGGACTAAACCCTGATTGGATGTCCTGGACTAAACCCTGATTGGATGTCCAGGACTAAACCCCGATTGGATGTCCAGGCCTAAACCCTGATTGGATGTCCAGGCCTAAACCCTGATTGGATGTCCAGGACTAAACCCTGATTGGATGTCCAGGACTACACCCTGATTGGATGTCCAGGACTAAACCCTGATTGGATGTCCAGGACTACACCCTGATTGGATGTCCAGGACTAAACCCTGATTGGATGTCCAGGACTAAACCCTGATTGGATGTCCAGGACTAAACCCTGATTGGATGTCCAGGACTAAACCCTGATTGGTTTATATTCAGAATACATTTCTCAGATAAAAAGAGCCAAGTTGTACATTTACCAACGATTAGAGAATCTTAGCTAGACCAGGAAGACTTGAAATGTGGCGATAATGATGACAATCACTACCATCCCCCTTATGGAGTAGCAGCACAAGAGATGATTCCATACTTTTGGAATATTTCCTGATAACAATGTGAAATAAAAATGGTGGTTATTGAGACAATAATGATGGGCGCTGCACACTTAACCAGACCGGGATCCAATTGGTCGGCTCCTGCTGGTGGGCTCCTTGTTGTCTATTGCTAGTAAAGCATCCAGGACTTTGTTTTCTGTACGTAGCCTAAAAGAAAAGCTTTGACTGTCCTTTCTCTGATCATTCAACAAGTTTCCCCCTATCAGCATCCAGCCCAGTATCGTTATGAGGCTTAGAAGTTATTTTCAAAGAGATGGTGATTAAATGCATCAATGATGGCATGTTTCCCCGAAATGAGGCCAGCGTCTGATTTAATAGGGATTTCAAATCAAATCAAACTTTATTTGTCACATGCGCCGAATACAACAAGTGTAGACTTTACTGTGAAATGCTGACTGACAAGCCCTTAACCAACAGTGCAGTTCAAGGAGAAGAAAATATTTACCAAGTAGACTAAAATAAAAAGTAATAATAAAAAGTAACACAATAAGAATAACAATAATGAGGCTATTTACAGGGGGCACCGGTACCGAGTCAATGTGGAGACTATATACAGGGGGCACCGGTACCGAGTCAGTGTGGAGGCTATATACAGGGGGCACCGGTACTGAGTCAGTGTGGAGGCTATATACAGGGGGCACCGGTACCGAGTCAGTGTGGAGGCTATATACAGGGGGCACCGGTACTGAGTCAGTGTGGAGGCTATATACAGGGGGCACCGGTACCGAGTCAGTGTGGAGGCTATATACAGGGGGCACCTGTACCGAGTCAGTGTGGAGGCTATATACAGGGGGTACTGGTACAGAGTCAATGTGGAGGCTATATACAGGGTGTACTGGTACAGAGTCAATGTGGAGGCTATATACAGGGGGTACTGGTACAGAGTCAATGTGGAGGCTATATACAGGGGGTACCGGTACAGAGTCAATGTGGAGGCTATATACAGGTGGTACCGGTACAGAGTCAATGTGGAGGCTATATACAGGTGGTACCGGTACAGAGTCAATGTGGAGGCTATATACAGGTGGTACCGGTACAGAGTCAATGTGGAGGCTATATACAGGGGGTACCGGTACAGAGTCAATGTGGAGGCTATATACAGGTGGTACCGGTACAGAGTCAATGTGGAGGCTATATACAGGGGGTACCGGTACAGAGTCAATGTGGAGGCTATATACAGTACAGGGGGCACCGGTACCGAGTCAATGTGGAGGCTATATACAGGGGGTACCGGTACAGAGTCAGTGTGGAGGCTATATACAGGGGGCACCGGTACTGAGTCAGTGTGGAGGCTATATACAGGGGGCACCGGTACCGAGTCAGTGTGGAGGCTATATACAGGGGGCACCGGTACCAAGTCAATGTGGAGGCTATATACAGGGGGTACCGGTACAGAGTCAATGTGGAGGCTATATACAGGGGGTACCGGTACAGAGTCAATGTGGAGGCTATATACAGGGGGTACCGGTACAGAGTCAATGTGGAGGCTATATACAGGGGGTACCGGTACAGAGTCAGTGTGGAGGCTATATACAGGGGGGTACCGGTACAGAGTCAATGTGGAGGCTATATACAGGGGGTACCGGTACAGAGTCAATGTGGAGGCTATATACCGGGGGTACCGGTACAGAGTCAATGTGGATGCTATATGCGGTTAGTTGACAGTTTTCCAGAATTTATCCAGGTTCCCATTACAATCTGAAAGAGCTGTTACATAATAATCAGATTTAGCCTTTCTGATTTCTCTCACAATGATTCCTCAGTTGCTTAATAAAAGCTTGCCAGTCCGGGCATAAGCCTGTGTTCCTGGCCTTGAACCAAAATAAAATAAAATCAAATGTATTTATATAGCCCTTCGTACATCAGCTGATATCTCAAAGTGCTGTACAGAAACCCAGCCTAAAACCCCAAACAGCAAGCAATGCAGGTGTAGAAGCACGGTGGCTAGGAATAACTCCCTAGAAAGGCCGAAACCTAGGAAGAAACTTAGATTCCTCTCTAAGTTTCTTCCTAGGTTTCGGCCTTTCTAGGGAAGGTTATGAGGGGTGGCCAGTCCTCTTCTGGCTGTGCCGGGTGGAGATTATAACAGAACATGGCCAAGATGTTAAAATGTTCATAGATGACTAGCAGGGTCAAATAATAATAATCACAGTGGTTGTCGAGGGTGTAGCAAGTCAGCTGCCAAATTGACCTTCTCCTGTAACATACAGTATATATATATGTAACACATGTAAGCCCTTTACTAGCATCATCATCTCTTCTATGAATGACCTGATAATTGCGGCGTGTACCACCCATTAGATCTACCTTTAACCCTCCATTATATAAAGGGAGAATGACTATCCACAATAGTATAGAAGACAAAGAGGCTCATAGCTGAATCAAGTAAGAGGGAGCGCTGAAATAAAATCAAGATCACAAAAATAAAGATTGTTTAAAGAAAAAGCATGATCACTGAAGTTTTTAAAGTTCCTCTTTGTGATGTCACAAGGCTTTAGATTTGTTTTGTATTTTCACATCTCTGTCACAAACAACTGGGTAACGGTCACTGGGTAACGGTCACTGGGTAACGGTCACTGGGTAACGGTCACTAACGTCTTGGGAGAAGACACAAGTAGAAACATATTCCTCTGTTGGTATTCGTTAGAATGAGATCAATCAGAGTTTGACTTTGAAGGATCTTTAGGGTTGGGCCGTGTTAGGTTTGAAACATTTGATTTGGTTTGAGAAGAGGAGGAAGGTTCCCAGCACACTTCTTCTTCTCTTTGTTAGAGTGAACACGAGGAAATACATACTGCATCTATGGTAGGATGCCAAGGAAAATGTAATTAAAAGTCTTAAATATGATTGATGGAGTCAATGATGGTGTCAGATTTTTTTCTTTGAGTCATATGGACTATGATACAAAATTAAAAAAAATGCTGTTCATTCTCAGAAATGCTCAAATTAAAATGACTATGACGGAATATTCCATATTTTTTTCCCCAAATAGCAGTTGCTATGACAGTTTACAATTTAGGAACACAAATCTGGAAATAGCAGACATAACATGAATGTGTTATATTCCATTTTCCATAGTGGAGGAGGTTTCTATGTATTGTGTTACTAACCAAATGTTGGACTGGGTCTGAGGACACACACGCACGCACGCACGCACGCACGCACACACACACACACACACACACACACACACACACACACACACACACACACACACACACACACACACACACACACACACACACACACACGCACACACACACACACAGAGTTCTGGATCTGGGTCTGATATTCATGCCTTGGAAAGTATGTGTCTGTTTAAATACAAACTTTGAATTCAGCCATTCAACAAGTATTAGGAGAAAGAGGAGGAGAGGAGGAGAGGAGTAGAGGAGGAGAGGAGGAGGTGGAAGAGAGAGGAGAGGAGGAGGAGGAAGAGGAGAGGAGTAGATGAGGAGGAGAGGAGAGGAGGAGGAGGAGGAGAGGAGGAGGAAGAGAAAGGAGAGGGAGAGGAGGGGAGGAGAAGAGGAGGAAGAGAAAGGAGAGGGAGAGGAGAGGAGGAGAAGAGGAGGAAGAGAAAGGAGAGGGAGAGGAGGAGAAGAGGAGGAGGAAGAGAAAGGAGAGGAGGAGAGGAGGAGGAGGAGGAGAGGAGGAGGAAGAGAAAGGAGAGGGAGAGGAGAGGAGGAGAAGAGGAGGAAGAGAAAGGAGAGGGAGAGGAGAGGAGGAGAAGAGGAGGAAGAGAAAGGAGAGGGAGAGGAGGAGAAGAGGAGGAGGAAGAGAAAGGAGAGGGAGAGGAGGAGAGAAGGAGGAGAGGTGAGGAGGAGGAGAGGAGGAGGAGTAGAGGAGGAGGAGAGGAGAGGAGGAGGAGAGGGGGAGGAAGAGAAAGGAGAGGGAGAGGAGGAGGAAGAGGAGGAGGAAGAGAAAGGAGAGGGAGAGGAGAGGGAGAGGAGGAGAGGAGGAGGAGAGGAGAGGAGGAGGAGAAGAGAGGAGGAGGAAGAGAAAGGAGAGGGAGAGGAGAGGGATAGGAGGAGGAAGAGGAGGAGGAAGAGAAAGGAGAGGGAGAGGAGAGGGAGAGGAGTAGAGGAGGAGGAGAGGAGAGGAGGAGGAAGAGAAAGGAGAGGGAGAGGAGTAGAGGAGGAGGAGAGGAGAGGAGGAGGAAGAGAAAGGAGAGGGAGAGGAGTAGAGGAGGAGGAGAGGAGAGGAGGAGGAGAGGAGGAGGAAGAGAAAGGAGAGGGAGAGGAGTAGAGGAGGAGGAGAGGAGAGAGTAGGAAAGGAGATGAGGGGAGGGAAGGAGAAAGTAGGAGAGGAAAGAATAGTAGGAAGAGAGGGGAGTAGGTTAGAGGGGAGAGAAGGGGAGGAGGAGGAGGGGAGGGGAGAGGAGGAGGAGAGGGTAGAGGGGGAGGGCAGAGAAGGAGAGGAGAGAGTAGTAGGAAGAGAGGGGAGGAGAGGGGAGAATAGGGGAGGAGGAGGAGGGGAGAGGAGGGGAGGGGGAGAGGCGAGAGGAGAGGAGAGGAGAGGGGAGGGGAGAAGAGGAGGAGAGAAGGGGAGGAGAGGAGGAGAGGGGAGAGGCAGAGATTAGAGGAGGAGGAGAGGAGGAGAGTAGGAGACTAGGAGAGGAGCGGAGGAGGGGAGGAGGAGAGGAGGAGATATGACATATACACATTGATTGTGTTTGTTAACAAAGGGGAGTGGTCACAGTGTGTTAACAAAGGGGAGGGGTCAGAGTGTGTTAACAAAGGGGAGGGGTCAGTGTAAATTCGGCCTGTAGCTTCTCCTTCACGCAGCAGGGTATGAGGGGAGGAGCACAACACACATACACACACACACTCATACACACACACGCACATACTGTTAAGGGCTTTCCAGGCAGGAAGTGGTGGCGTTTCCCATTAATTTTCAATTGAGCTAGGCAGGGGGTGGAGTTTTATCCAGGTGGAGCGGTCGGCGGTGCTGGTGCACGTAAAAGCCGAAACATTTTGGAATCAGCAAAAAAAAAAGTTAAATGTTGTCTTCCTGTCTGGAAAGTCCTTTACTAACCAGATCTTCTCCTGGTCCCAGCAGCACAGTGGGTGTCTGTCTCTGTACAGTAGCAGACTGTTCTGGCCCAGTCAAAGTTAACACCAAGCAGAGAAAAACAGACTCAATATAAAGACCAGTTGAAAGAGAAACCTCATCTTCTGTTTCCTTTCAAGCTTTTTAGACCTTATTAAAAAGTCAGTATTGCTTTGTTCTTTAAGCTATACCTTACATATTGAAATATATAATTTCCCAACAACAACAGGGTCATAATAACCTCTGAGAGACAGCCATGTTGGTAAGGGACAGGGTGTGTTAGCTAGCTAGACCACACCTACCTCTGAGAGACAGCCATGTTGGTAAGGGACAGGGTGTGTTAGCTAGCTAGGCCACACCAACCTCTGAGAGACAGCCATGTTGGTAAGGGACAGGGTGTGTTAGCTAGCTAGGCCACACCAACCTCTGAGAGACAGCCATGTTGGTAAGGGACAGGGTGTGTTAGCTAGCTAGGCCACACCAACCTCTGAGAGACAGCCATGTTGGTAAGGGACAGGGTGTGTTAGCTAGCTAGGCCACACCAACCTCTGAGAGACAGCCATGTTGGTAAGGGACAGGGTGTGTTAGCTAGCTAGGCCACACCAACCTCTGAGAGACAGCCATGTTGGTAAGGGACAGGGTGTGTTAGCTAGCTAGGCCACACCAACCTCTGAGAGACAGCCATGTTGGTAAGGGACAGGGTGTGTTAGCTAGCTAGACCACACCTACCTCTGAGAGACAGCCATGTTGGTAAGGGACAGGGTGTGTTAGCTAGCTAGACTACACCAGAGAGGAAGAGGAAAATGAGAAGACCAACTCAGCGGGAAAATCTGTTTCCCTCCAGCAGGTGGCTTTTTTATCTCGTTTTTTTTCACCCACAAAGCAAAGGGGTTTTTGTATGGAATGAATGGTTTATTTGCTAAGTGAGGTTTACTTTATCTAATAGAAGTTTCCCCCCCCCCCCCGGCAACTTTGAGAAAAACCACTCTATCGTGTTGTCTCGAGGTCTGTAGCATATTCACGAGGTCTATAAACAGCAATAGACAGTCATCAATTGATGGATGGAAACTTTCTGAGACAGTTTGTTACTGTTAGCAAGCAGAAAATGTGGCTAACTCGACCAACTAATGGGAAACTATTTATTGTGCATTGGGGAATAGGATAAGTTAGCGAGCAAGAGATGATGATTAACTAGCTAGCGGTGTTTAAACAGAATATGTTTTAACAGAATAGCAGGCTGGGGATAGCTACAGATGTAAAAGAAAAACAGGTCAAATACACCTTATGGAACAGCGAGGACATTGAAGAGACAGACACGCAAACTACATACACTTACATATGGATTTTTGTATTGTAGATATGTGATAGTAGGGAAAGGGGGGGGTACCTAGTCAGTTGTACAACTGAATGCCTTCAACTGAAATGTGTCTTCTGCATTTAACCCAACCCCTCTGAATCAGAGAGGTGCGGGAGGCTGCCATTAACAACATCCACGTCTTTGGCGCACAGTGGGTTAACTGCCTTGCTCAGGGGCAGAACGACAGATTTTTACCTTGTCAGCTCGGGGATTCGATCCAACGCTAGAGCCCAACGCTCTAACCACTTGGCTACCTAGAGTAGTGGCCTGAGGGAACACACTTAATGTGTTGTGAAAAGTGTTATGAAATGTAATGTCATGTATTATTTTAAATTGTATATACCTGCCTTAATGTTGCTGGACCCCAGGAAGAGTAGCTGCTGCCTTGGCAGGAACTAATGGGGTCCATAATAAACCCCAGGAAGAATAGCTGCTGCCTTGGCAGGAACTAATGGGGTCCATAATAAACCCCAGGAAGAGTAGGTGCTGCCTTGGCAGGAACTAATGGGGATCCATAATAAGCCCCAGGAAGAGTAGCTGCTGCCTTGACAGGAACTAACAGGGATCCATAATAAACCCCAGGAAGAGTAGCTGCTGCCTTGACAGGAACTAACAGGGATCCATAATAAACCCCAGGAAGAGTAGCTGCTGCCTTGGCAGGAACTAATGGGGTCCATAATAAACCCCAGGAAGAGTAGCTGCTGCCTTGGCGGGAACTAATGGGGGTCCATAATAAACCCCAGGAAGAGTAGCTGCTGCCTTGGCAGGTACTAATGGGGATCCATAATAAGCCCCAGGAAGAGTAGCTGCTGCCTTGACAGGAACTAACAGGGATCTATAATAAACCCCAGGAAGAGTAGCTGCTGCCTTGACAGGAACTAATGGGGATCCATAATAAACCCCAGGAAGAGTAGCTGCTGCCTTGGCAGGAACTAATGGGGATCCATAATAAACCCCAGGAAGAGTAGCTGTTGCCTCAGCAGGAACTAATGGGGATCCATAATAAACCCCAGGAAGAGTAGCTGTTGCCTTGGCAGGAACTAATGGGGATCCATAATAAACCCCAGGAAGAGTAGCTGCTGCCTTGGCAGGAACTAATGGGGATCCATAATAAACTGCTGGAAGAGTAGCTGCTGCCTTGGCAGGAACTAATGGGGATCCATAATAAACCCCAGGAAGAGTAGCTGCTGCCTTGACAGGAACTAATGGGGATCCATAATAAACCCCAGGAAGAGTAGCTGTTGCCTTGGCAGGAACTAATGGGGATCCATAATAAACCCCAGGAAGAGTAGCTGCTGCCTTGGCAGGAACTAATGGGGTCCATAATAAACCCCAGGAAGAGTAGCTGCTGCCTTGGCAGGAACTAATGGGGTCCATAATAAACCCCAGGAAGAGTAGGTGCTGCCTTGGCAGGAACTAATGGGGATCCATAATAAGCCCCAGGAAGAGTAGCTGCTGCCTTGACAGGAACTAACAGGGATCCATAATAAACCCCAGGAAGAGTAGCTGCTGCCTTGGCAGGAACTAATGGGGTCCATAATAAACCCCAGGAAGAGTAGCTGCTGCCTTGGCGGGAACTAATGGGGGTCCATAATAAACCCCAGGAAGAGTAGCTGCTGCCTTGGCAGGTACTAATGGGGATCCATAATAAGCCCCAGGAAGAGTAGCTGCTGCCTTGACAGGAACTAACAGGGATCTATAATAAACCCCAGGAAGAGTAGCTGCTGCCTTGACAGGAACTAATGGGGATCCATAATAAACCCCAGGAAGAGTAGCTGCTGCCTTGGCAGGAACTAATGGGGATCCATAATAAACCCCAGGAAGAGTAGCTGTTGCCTCAGCAGGAACTAATGGGGATCCATAATAAACCCCAGGAAGAGTAGCTGTTGCCTTGGCAGGAACTAATGGGGATCCATAATAAACCCCAGGAAGAGTAGCTGCTGCCTTGGCAGGAACTAATGGGGATCCATAATAAACTGCTGGAAGAGTAGCTGCTGCCTTGGCAGGAACTAATGGGGATCCATAATAAACCCCAGGAAGAGTAGCTGCTGCCTTGACAGGAACTAATGGGGATCCATAATAAACCCCAGGAAGAGTAGCTGTTGCCTTGGCAGGAACTAATGGGGATCCATAATAAACCCCAGGAAGAGTAGCTGCTGCCTTGGCAGGAACTAATGGGGATCCATAATAAACCCCAGGAAGAGTAGCTGCTGCCTTTACAGGAACTAATGGGGATCCATAATAAACCCCATGAAGAGTAGCTGCTGCCTTGGCAGGAACTAATGGAGATCCATAATAAACCCCAGGAAGAGTAGCTGCTGCCTTGGCAGGAAGTAATGGGGATCCATAATAAACCCCAGGAAGAGTAGCTGCTGCCTCGGCAGGAACTAATGGGGATCCATAATAAACCCCAGGAAGAGTAGCTGCTGCCTTGGCAGGAACTAATGGGAATCCATAATAAACCCCAGGAAGAGTAGCTGCTGCCTTGGGATGAACTAATGGGGATCCTTAATAAACCCTGGGAAGAGTAGCTGCTGCCTTGGCAGGAACTAATGGGGATCCATAATAAGCCCCAGGAAGAGTAGCTGCTGCCTTGACAGGAACTAATGGGGATCCATAATAAACCCCAGGAAGAGTAGCTGCTGCCTTGGCAGGAACTAATGGGGATCCATAATAAACCACAGGAAGAGTAGCTGCTGCCTTGGCAGGAACTAACAGGGATCCATAGTAAACCACAGGAAGAGTAGCTGCCACCTTGGCAGGAACTAATGGGGATCCATAATAAACCCCAGGAAGAGTAGCTGCTGCCTTGGTAGGAACTAATGGGGATCCATAATAAACCCCAGGAAGAGTAGCTGCTGCCTTGACAGGAACTAATGGGGATCCATAATAAACCCCAGGAAGAGTAGCTGCTGCCTCGGCAGGAACTAATGGGGATCCATAATAAACCCCAGGAAGAGTAGCTGCTGCCTTGGCAGGAACTAATGGGAATCCATAATAAACCCCAGGAAGAGTAGCTGCTGCCTTGGGATGAACTAATGGGGATCCTTAATAAACCCTGGGAAGAGTAGCTGCTGCCTTGGCAGGAACTAATGGGGATCCATAATAAGCCCCAGGAAGAGTAGCTGCTGCCTTGACAGGAACTAATGGGGATCCATAATAAACCCCAGGAAGAGTAGCTGCTGCCTTGGCAGGAACTAATGGGGATCCATAATAAACCACAGGAAGAGTAGCTGCTGCCTTGGCAGGAACTAACAGGGATCCATAGTAAACCACAGGAAGAGTAGCTGCCACCTTGGCAGGAACTAATGGGGATCCATAATAAACCCCAGGAAGAGTAGCTGCTGCCTTGGTAGGAACTAATGGGGATCCATAATAAACCCCAGGAAGAGTAGCTGCTGCCTTGACAGGAACTAATAGGGATCCATAATAAACCCCAGGAAGAGTAGCTGCTGCCTCGGCAGGAACTAATGATGATCCATAATAAACCCCAGGAAGAGTAGCTGCTGCCTTGACAGGAACTAATGGGGATCCATAATAAACCCCAGGAAGAGTAGCTGCTGCTTGGAAGGAACTAATGGGGATCCATAATAAACCCCAGGAAGAGTAGCTGCTGCCTTGACAGGAACTAATGGGGATCCATAATAAACCCAGGAAGAGTAGCTGCTGTCTTGACAGGAACTAATGGGGATCCATAATAAACCCCAGGAAGAGTAGCTGCTGCCTTGGCAGGAACTAATGGGGATCCATAATAAACCCCAGGAAGAGTAGCTGCTGTCTTGACAGGAACTAATGGGGATCCATAATAAACCCCAGGAAGAGTAGCTGCTGCCTTGACAGGAACTAATGGGGATCCATAATAAACCCCAGGAAGAGTAGCTGCTGCTTGGAAGGAACTAATGGGGATCCATAATAAACCCCAGGAAGAGTAGCTGCTGCCTTGGCAGGAACTAATGGGGATCCAAAATAAACCCCAGGAAGAGTAGCTGCTGCCTTGACAGGAACTAATGGGGATCCATAATAAACCCCAGGAAGAGTAGCTGCTGCCTTGGCAGGAACTAATGGGGATCCATAATAAACCCCAGGAAGAGTAGCTGCTGCCTTGGCAGGAACTAATGGGGATCCATAATAAACCCTGGGAAGAGTAGCTGCTGCCTTGACAGGAACTAATGGGGATCCATAATAAACCCTGGGAAGAGTAGCTGCTGCCTTGACAGGAACTAATGATGATCCATAATAAACCCCAGGAAGAGTAGCTGCTGCCTTGGCAGGAACTAATGGGGATCCATAATAAACCCCAGGAAGAGTAGCTGCTGCCTTGACAGGAACTAATGATGATCCATAATAAACCCCAGGAAGAGTAGCTGCTGCCTTGGCAGGAACTAATGGGGATCCATAATAAACCCCAGGAAGAGTAGCTGCTGCCTTGGCAGGAACTAATGGGGATCCATAATAAACCCCAGGAAGAGTAGCTGCTGCCTTGGCAGGAACTAATGGGGATCCATAATAAACCCCAGGAAGAGTAGCTGCTGCCTCAACAAGAACTAATGGGGATCCATAATAAACCCCAGGAAGAGTAGCTGCTGCCTTGGCAGGAACTAATGGGGATCCATAATAAACCCCAGGAAGAGTAGCTGCTGCCTCAACAAGAACTAATGGGGATCCATAATAAAGACAAATACAAATACAGTAAATGTAAAAAATGTAACACTGTGCATTTTTGCAACAATGACCAGAAGTCAGGGTGTTCTGTGTTCAGTTTCCCAATCAGTGCAGAGAGGTAGGACATATTTCTGCTTCTACACCTTCTGCTAGGGTCATGAACTCTACACTATCAATGTGTAATATTACTACCTTGTTAATTACGGACTTATGTTCTACACAGTGGTAGGAAAAAGGTACCCAATTGTTGTACTTGAGTAAAAGTAAAGATACCTTAATAGAAAATGACTAAAGTAAAAGTGAAAGTCACCCAGTAACATTCTACTTGAGTAAAAGTCTAAAAGTATTTGGTTTTAAATATACTTACGTATCAAAAGTAAATGTAAAAGTAATAATCATTTCAAATTGCTTACAGTATATTAAGCAAACCAGACAGCATGCATTTTTGTTTAAAAAAGAAAATGTACGGATAGCCAGTGGCCCGCCCCAACACTCAGACATAATTTACAAACAAAGCATGTGTTTCGTGAGTCCGCCAGATAAGAGGCAGTAGATGACCAGGGGGGATATTCTCTTGATAATTTTGTGAATTTGACAATTGTCCTGTCCTGCTAATCATTCAAAATGTAACGAGTACTTTTGGGTGTCAAGGAAATTGTATGGAGTAAAAAGTACAAACATTTTCTTTAGGAAAACCCCTCCCTTTCCTCTCACACCCATACCACCTTTACCTCAGCTAAACCTCACACTATATGCCACATCCTGGTTGTGTGTTCCATCCTGGTTGTGTGTTCCATCCTGGTTGTGTGTTCCATCCTGGTTGTGTGTTCCATCCTGGTTGTGTGTTCCATGCTGGTTGTGTGTTCCATCCTGGTTGTGTGTTCCATCCTGGTTGTGCGTTCCATCCTGGTTGTGCGTTCCATCCTGGTTGTGTGTTCCATCCTGGTTGTGTGTTCTATGCTGGTTGTGTGTTCCATCCTGGTTGTGTGTTCCATCCTGGTTGTGTGTTCCATCCTGGTTGTGTGTTCCATCCTCCTGCTTATCTTGCCACTGGTAATGAAATATTCTATACGATCCCATAACCCAGGAAGTTCCCCATTCACCCACTGAACAAATCTAAATAGAAAAAGAGGGAAATAAACTATTTTAAATCAAAAGCCAATATTTACATTTACATTTGACATTTTAGGTCATTTATCCAGTTAATTCATCTTAAGATAGCTAGGTGAGACAACCACATATCACACTCATAGTAAGTACATTATTCCTCAATAAAGTAGGTCTCAGCTAAGTCAGTGCCAGTCATAAAAGACAAGTGAGAGTGTTTAGGTCCCTTTTTAATTAGATTTTCTTTCATATCACTGGTTACTGGATGATGACCAGCGTTTCTGCAGTTAAGAACCAACATCTCAGCGAAAGTACCTGGTTGTATTGATGGCATTTCAACCAGTTTTGCCTGCTGGGATGGTTAGGGTTAGGGTTAGCTGGGATGGTTAGGGTTAGGGTTAGCTGGGATGGTTAGGGTTAGGGTTAGGGTTAGCTGGGATGGTTAGGGTTAAGGTTAGCTGGGATGGTTAGGGTTAGGGTTAGCTGGGATGGTTAGGGTTAGGTTTAGCTGGGATGGTTAGGGTTAGGGTTAGCTGGGATGGTTAGGGTTAGGGTTAGCTGGGATGGTTAGGGTTAGCTGGGATGGTTAGGGTTAGGGTTAGCTGGGATGGTTAGGGTTAGGGTTAGCTGGGATGGTTAGGGTTAGGGTTAGCTGGGATGGTTAGGGTTAGGGTTAGCTGGGATGGTTAGGGTTAGCTGGGATGGTTAGGGTTAGGGTTAGCTGGGATGGTTAGGGTTAGCTGGGATGGTTAGGGTTAAGGTTAGCTGGGATGGTTAGGGTTAGGGTTAGCTGGGATGGTTAGGGTTAGGTTTAGCTGGGATGGTTAGGGTTAGGGTTAGCTGGGATGGTTAGGGTTAGGGTTAGCTGGGATGGTTAGGGTTAGGGTTAGCTGGGATGGTTAGGGTTAGCTGGGATGGTTAGGGTTAGGGTTCGCTGGGATGGTTAGGGTTAGGGTTAGCTGGGATGGTTAGGGTTAGGGTTCGCTGGGATGGTTAGGGTTAGGGTTAGCTGGGATGGTTAGGGTTAGGGTTAGCTGGGATGGTTAGGGTTAGGTGGGATGGTTAGGGTTAGGGTTAGCTGGGATGGTTAGGGTTAGGGTTAGCTGGGATGGTTAGGGTTAGGGTTAGCTGGGATGGTTAGGACCTGCCAATGGTTGGGGTCTGAGTGAAGCACTGTCTTCAGCGCTGGTTTCCCACACAGAGACAACACTCTGGCCCAACCTTCAGCTCTGGTTTCCCACACAGAGACAACACTCTGGCCCAACCTTCAGCTCTGGTTTCCCACACAGAGACAACACTCTGGCCCAACCTTCAGCTCTGGTTTCCCACACAGAGACAACACCTCCAGCCCAACCTTCAGCTCTAGTTTCCCACACAGAGACAACATTTTGGCCCCCGCTCAACCACTGGGAAGGAAGAGTCAATCCAGTCGGTGATGGATGGACCAGGCCAGGCAGTGGAGGATCTGAGACCCTCCCTGCCCTCCCCTCCCCTCTCCTGCCCTTCCCTCCATTCCCTTCCTCCTTCCCTCCCTCACCCTTCCTGCTTCTCAGCTGTCAGCACCGGGCCAGAGTGAGTAATGCCGCTCACCAGTTCAGTCTTACCACTGTTTGCTGTCCTCCATCCCCCTCCAGTTCCCTCTAGCTCTCTCCAGCCAGGAATGTTTGCCTAGGTCCGTTCTGACACAGAGGTGTGAGAAATATGGGTCCTATCGTGCCTCTGTGCATATATGTCCATCTCAGCACCTCCGCATAACCTCACTTTTTCATCATTATTGCTCTTCAACGTCTCAATTCAATTCAAAAGGGGCTTTATTGGCATTTGGAAACATATGTTTACATTGCCAAAGTAGGTGAAGAAAACACTCTCTCTCTCTCTCTCTCTCTCTCTCTCTCTCTCTGTCTCTGTCTCTGTCTCTGTCTCTGTCTCTGTCTCTCTCTCTCTCTCTCTCTCTCTCTCTCTCTCTGTCTCTGTCTCTGTCTCTGTCTCTTTCTCTCTCTCTCTCTCTCTCTCTCTCTCTCTCTCTCTCTCTCAATTTCAATTTCAATTCAATTCAAGGGGCTTTATTGGCATGGGAAACATGTGTTAACATTGCCAAAGCAAGTGAGGTAGGTAATATACAAAAGTCAAATAAACAATAAAAATGAACAGTAAACATTACACATACAGAAGTTTCAAAACAATAAAGACATTACAAATGTCATATTATATATATGCAGTGTTGTAACAATGTACAAATGGTTAAAGCACACAAGTTAAAATAAATAAACATAAATATGGGTTGTATTTACAGTGGTGTTTGTTCTTCACTGGTTGCCCTTTTCTTGTGGCAACAGGTCACAAATCTTGCTGCTGTGATGGCACACTGTGGAATTTCACCCAGTAGATATGGGAGTTTATCAAAATTGGATTTGTTTTCGAATTCTTTGTGGATCTGTGTAATCTGAGGGAAATATGTCTCTCTAATATGGTCATACATTGGGCAGGAGGTTAGGAAGTGCAGCTCAGTTTCCACCTCATTTTGTGGGCAGTGTGCACATAGCCTGTCTTCTCTTGAGAGCCATGTCTGCCTACGGCGGCCTTTCTCAATAGCAAGGCTATGCTCACTGAGTCTGTACATAGTCAAAGCTTTCCTTAAGTTTGGGTCAGTCACAGTGGTCAGGTATTCTGCCACTGTGTACTCTCTGTTTAGGGCCAAATAGCATTCTAGTTTGCTCTGTTTTTTTGTTAATTCTTTCCAATGTGTCAAGTAATTATCTTTTTGTTTTCTCATGATTTGGTTGGGTCTAATTGTGCTGTTGTCCTGGGGCTCTGTGGGGTGTGTTTGTGTTTGTGAACAGAGCCCTAGGACCAGCTTGCTTAGGGGACTCTTCTCCAGGTTCATCTCTCTGTAGGTGATGGCTTTGTTATGGAAGGTTTGGGAATCGCTTCCTTTTAGGTGGTTGTAGAATTTAACGGCTCTTTTCTGGATTTTGATAATTAGTGGGTATCGGCCTAATTCTGCTCTGCATGCATTATTTGGTGTTCTACGTTGTACACGGAGGATATTTTTGCAGAATTCTGCATGCAGAGTCTCAATTTGGTGTTTGTCCCATTTTGTGAAATCTTGGTTGGTGAGCGGACCCCAGACCTCACAACCATAAAGGGCAATGGGCTCTATGACTGATTCAAGTATTTTTAGCCAGATCCTAATTGGTATGTTGAAATTTATGTTCCTTTTGATGGCATAGAAGGCCCTTCTTGCCTTGTCTCTCAGATCGTTCACAGCTTTGTGGAAGTTACCTGTGGTGCTGATGTTTAGGCCGAGGTATGTATAGTTTTTTGTGTGCTCTAGGGCAACGGTGTCTAGATGGAATTTGTGGTCCTGGTGACTGGACCTTTTTTGGAACACCATTATTTTGGTCTTACTGAGATTTACTGTCAGGGCCCAGGTCTGACAGAATCTGTGCAGAAGATCTAGGTGCTGCTGTAGGCCCTCCTTGGTTGGTGACAGAAGCACCAGATCATCAGCAAACAGTAGACATTTGACTTCGGATTCTAGTAGGGTGAGACCGGGTGCTGCAGACTGTTCTAGTGCCCGCGCCAATTCGTTGATATATATGTTGAAGAGGGTGGGGCTTAAGCTGCATCCCTGTCTCACCCCACGACCCTGTGTGAAGAAATGTGTGTGTTTTTTGCCAATTTTAACCGCACACTTGTTGTTTGTGTACATGGATTTTATAATGTCGTATGTTTTACCCCCAACACCACTTTCCATCAATTTGTATAGCAGACCCTCATGCCAAATTGAGTCGAAGGCTTTTTTGAAATCAACAAAGCATGAGAAGACTTTGCCTTTGTTTTGGTTTGTTTGGTTGTCAATTAGGGTGTGTAGGGTGAATACATGGTCTGTTGTACGGTAATTTGGTAAAAAGCCAATTTGACATTTGCTCAGTACATTGTTTTCATTGAGGAAATGTACGAGTCTGCTGTTAATGATAATGCAGAGTATTTTCCCAAGGTTACTGTTGACGCATATTCCACGGTAGTTATTGGGGTCAAATTTGTCTCCACTTTTGTGGATTGGGGTGATCAGTCCTTGGTTCCAAATATTGGGGAAGATGCCAGAGCTAAGGACGATGTTAAAGAGTTTTAGTATAGCCAATTGGAATTTGTTGTCTGTATATTTGATCATTTCATTAAGGATACCATCAACACCACAGGCCTTTTTGGGTTTGAGGGTTTTTATTTTGTCCTGTAACTCATTCAAGGTAATTGGAGAATCCAATGGGTTCTGGTAGTCTTTAATAGTTGATTCTAGGATTTGTATTTGGTCA
>NC_092092.1:2601826-2644326 GCF_045679555.1 Salvelinus alpinus
CTAAAGGTCTGAATAATCATGTAATTAAGCTATTTCTGTTTTTGATTTTTAATAAATTACAACCACCTTTAATCCATTTTAGAATAACAAACAAAAACAAAACGTGGAAAAAGTGGGAATACTTCCTGAATGCACCGTAATATGTAGAGGGTGAATTTCTATTTATCAAGTGGTTGTCATGGATTCTGTTTATTTCAACATACAATAGACACTGAACAAAAATATAAACGCAACATGTTTCATATGTTAAAATAAAAGATACCAGGAATGTTCCATACGCTCAAAAAAGCTTTTTATCTCTAAAATATTGTGCACAAATTTTGTTTATATCCCTGTTAGTGAACATTTCTCCTTTTCCCAAGACAATCCATCCACCTGATAGGTGTGGCATATCAAGAAGCTTATTAAACAGCATGATCATTACACAGGTGCACCTTGTGCTGGGGGCAATACAAGTCCACTCTAAAATGTGCATTTTCTTTACACAACACAATGCCACAGATGTCTCAACTTTTGAGGGAGCATGCAATTGGCATGCTGACTGCAGGAAAAGTCCACCAGAGCTGTTGCCAGATAATTGAATTTTCATTTCTCTACCATAAGCCGCCTCTAACATCGGTTTAGAGACGTCATGTAACCACGCCAGCCCAGGATCTCCACATTCTTCTTCTTCACCTGCGGGATCATCTGAGACCAGCCACCAGGACAGCTGATGAAAATATGAATTTCTGCACAAACTGTCAGAAACCGTCTCAGGGCTGTTGTCAGAGAATGTATTGTTCATTTCTCTACCATAAGCCGCCTTCAACGTCATTGTAGAGAAGTTGTCAGTACATCCAACCGGCCTCACAACCACAGATCATGTGTATGGCGTCGTGTGGGTGAGCGGTTTGCATTAGCAAGCCCCATGGTGGCGGTGGGGTTATGGTATGGACAGGCATAAGCTAAGGATAACGAACACAACTGCATTTTATCTATGGTCATTTGAATATACAGAGATACTATAATGAGATCCTGAGGCCCATTGTGAGGCCCATTTCTTTTTTAAGGTATCTGTGACCAACAGATACATATCTGTATTCCCAGTCCATGTGAAATCCATAGATTAGGGCCTTAATTTATTTATTTAAATTGACTGATTTCCTCATATGAACTGTAACTCTGTAAAATCTTTGAAATCGGAAATTGTTGCGTTTATATTTATTTGAAGTATAATACTCTATTCATACTCTCTCTCTCTCTCTCTCTCTCTCTCTCTCTCTCTCTCTCTCTCTCTCTCTCTCTCTCTCTCTCCGTCCTTCCCTCCATCGCTCTCTCCCTCTCTCTCAATTTTTCAATTCAATTTGCTTTATTGGCATGACGTAACAGTGTACATATTGCCAAAGCTCTCTCTCTCTCTCTCTCTCTCTCCAGGGTTGGAGGGGTGACCCCTCGTGGCATAGCCAGAGGCTGCTGTGTTCCTCCGCCACTCCAGAAGGTGAGTGTTTTACTAACCACCGTCTGGTTAATGTGGTGTGGTGCTGACAGCTGTGTCGTAATATATTTTTCAGTCAGCAAGAGGTGTCAATGTGGAACTTTGAGTTGGTGCTCAGTTCGACTGGGGTAGAACGTCAGTTCTCCGGCCTCCACTCAAAGGTAGAGAGGAGTAGAGCGTCAGGCCTCTAGTCAAAGGTAGAGAGGAGTAGAGCGTCAGGCCTCCGGTCAAAGGTAGAGAGGGGTAGAGTGTCAGGCCTCCGGTCAAAGGTAGAGAGGGGTAGAGTGTCAGGCCTCCAGTCAAAGGTAGAGAGGGGTAGAGCGTCAGGCCTCTAGTCAAAGGTAGAGAGGAGTAGAGCGTCAGGCCTCCAGTCAAAGGTAGAGAGGGGTAGAGCGTCAGGCCTCCAGTCAAAGGTAGAGAGGGGTAGAGCGTCAGGCCTCCAGTCAAAGGTAGAGAGGGGTAGAGTGTCAGGCCTCCAGTCAAAGGTAGAGAGGAGTAGAGCGTCAGGCCTCCGGTCAAAGGTAGAGAGGGGTAGAGCGTCAGGCCTCTAGTCAAAGGTAGAGAGGAGTAGAGCGTCAGGCCTCCGGTCAAAGGTAGAGAGGGGTAGAGCGTCAGGCCTCCGGTCAAAGGTAGAGAGGGGTAGAGTGTCAGGCCTCCAGTCAAAGGTAGAGAGGGGTAGAGCGTCAGGCCTCCAGTCAAAGGTAGAGAGGGGTAGAGCATCAGGCCTCCAGTCAAAGGTAGAGAGGGGTAGAGCGTCATGCCTCCAGTCAAAGGTAGAGAGGGGTAGAGCGTCAGGCCTCTAGTCAAAGGTAGAGAGGAGTAGAGCGTCAGGCCTCCAGTCAAAGGTAGAGAGGGGTAGAGTGTCAGGCCTCCACTGAAAGGTAGAGAGGAGTAGAGCGTCAGGCCTCTAGTCAAAGGTAGAGAGGGGTAGAGCGTCAGGCCTCTAGTCAAAGGTAGAGAGGGGTAGAGTGTCAGGCCTCTAGTCAAAGGTAGAGAGGGGTAGAGCGTCAGGCCTCTAGTCAAAGGTAGAGAGGGGTAGAACGTCAGGCCTTCAGTCAAAGGTAGAGAGGGGTAGAGCGTCAGGCCTCCAGTCAAAGGTAGAGAGGAGTAGAGTGTCAGGCCTCTAGTCAAAGGTATAGAGGGGTAGAGCGTCAGGCCTCCAGTCAAAGGTAGAGAGGGGTAGAGCGTCAGGCCTCCAGTCAAAGGTAGAGAGGAGTAGAGTGTCAGGCCTCTAGTCAAAGGTATAGAGGGGTAGAGCGTCAGGCCTCTAGTCAAAGGTAGAGAGGAGTAGAGCGTCAGGCCTCCAGTCAAAGGTATAGAGGGGTAGAGCGTCAGGCCTCTAGTCAAAGGTAGAGAGGAGTAGAGTGTCAGGCCTCTAGTCAAAGGTATAGAGGGGTAGAGCGTCAGGCCTCTAGTCAAAGGTAGAGAGGAGTAGAACGTCAGGCCTCTAGTCAAAGGTAGAGAGGGGTAGAGTGTCAGGCCTCTAGTCAAAGGTAGAGAGGGGTAGAGTGTCAGGCCTCTAGTCAAAGGTAGAGAGGGGTAGAGAGTCAGGCCTCTAGTCAAAGGTAGAGAGGGGTAGAGTGTCAGGCCTCTAGTCAAAGGTAGAGAGGGGTAGAGCGTCAGGCCTCCAGTCAAAGGTAGAGAGGAGTAGAGTGTCAGGCCTCTAGTCAAAGGTATAGAGGGGTAGAGCGTCAGGCCTTCAGTCAAAGGTAGAGAGGGGTAGAGAGTCAGGCCTCCTTTGTGCTAAGACACCTTCTCTGTCAGCCCCAGACACCTTCTCTGTCAGCTCTGGAGAGACAGACACTAGTTTGGAGCTAAGAGCACAGTAGTCTCTCTCTCTCTCTCAGCCATCAGACAGCAGTCATTGTGAAGGAGAAGCTGGCATCTGTTTTGTGGATAACTGACAGGGGAGGGAGGGAGGGAGGGAGAGAAGGAGGGAGAGAAGGAGGGAGAGAAGGAGGGAGGGAGAGAGAGAGAATTGCAGTCAGAATTGAATGTTGATTGCGGTCAGAGCAGAAGTGGATTTTAATAGCTTAGCCATTATCGCACCATGAAAGGGAAGTACAGACAGGGAGACAGGCACATGGCAGCAGGGAGAGCCACATGCATACAAGCGGGGACTCGTACCACCTCATATACTAATGGACTCATACTAAGGGACTCATACCACCTCATACTAAAGGACTCATACTAAGGACTCATACCATCTTAAACTAAGGGACTCATACCACCTCATACTAAGGACTCATACCACCTCATACTAAAGGACTCATACTAGGGACTCATACCACATCATACTAAGGAACTCATACTAAGGACTCATACCATCTTAAACTAAGGGACTCATACCACCTCATACTAAGGGACTCATACCACCTCATACTAAAGGACTCATACTAAGGACTCATACCATCTTAAACTAAGGGACTCATACCACCTCATACTAAGGACTCATACCACCTCATACTAAAGGACTCATACTAGGGACTCATACTAAGGGACTCATACCACATCATACTAAGGAACTCATACTAAGGACTCATACTAGGGACTCATACCACCTCATACTAAGGGACTCATACTAAGGGACTCATACCACATCATACTAAGGAACTCATACTAAGGACTCATACTATCTTAAACTAAGGGACTCATACCACCTCATACTAAGGACTCATACCACCTCATACTAAGGGACTCATACCACCTCATACTAGGGACTCATACCACCTAAAACTAGGGACTCATACCACCTCATACTAGGGACTCATACCACCTCATACTAAGGACTCATACCACCTCATACTAGGGACTCATACCACCTCATACTAGGGACTCATACCACCTCATACTAGGGACTCATACCACCTCATACTAGGGACTCATACCACCTCATACTAAGGACTCATACCACCTCATACTAAAGGACTCATACTAGGGACTCATACCACATCATACTAAGGAACTCATACTAAGGACTCATACCATCTTAAACTAAGGGACTCATACCACCTCATACTAAGGACTCATACCACCTCATACTAAGGGACTCATACTAAGGACTCATACCATCTTAAACTAAGGGACTCATACCACCTCATACTAAGGACTCATACCACCTCATACTAAAGGACTCATACTAAGGGACTCATACCACATCATACTAAGGAACTCATACTAAGGACTCATACTAGGGACTCATACCACCTCATACTAAGGGACTCATACTAAGGGACTCATACCACATCATACTAAGGAACTCATACTAAGGACTCATACTATCTTAAACTAAGGGACTCATACCACCTCATACTAAGGACTCATACCACCTCATACTAAGGGACTCATACCACCTCATACTAGGGACTCATACCACCTAAAACTAGGGACTCATACCACCTCATACTAGGGACTCATACCACCTCATACTAAGGACTCATACCACCTCATACTAGGGACTCATACCACCTCATACTAAGGACTCATACCACCTCATACTAGGGACTCATACCACCTCATACTAGGGACTCATACCACCTCATACTAGGGACTCATACCACCTCATACTAAGGGACTCATACCACCTCATACTAAGGGACTCATACCACCTAAAACTAGGGACTCATACCACCTGGTTTAGCGTCGTCTGGTTTAGCGTCGTCTGGTTTAGCGTCGTCTGGTTTAGCGTCGTCTGGTTTAGCGTCGTCTGGTTTAGCGTCGTCTGGTTTAGCGTCGTCTGGTTTAGTGTCGTCTGGTCTCATGTTGTCTGGTTTAGCGTCGTCTGGTTTAGCGTCGTCTGGTTTAGCGTCGTCTGGTTTAGCGTCGTCTGGTTTAGCGTCGTCTGGTTTAGCGTCGTCTGGTTTAGCGTCGTCTGGTTTAGCGTCGTCTGGTTTAGCGTCGTCTGGTTTAGCGTCGTCTGGTTTAGCGTCGTCTGGTTTAGCGTCGTCTGGTTTAGCGTCGTCTGGTTTAGCGTCGTCTGGTTTAGTGTCGTCTGGTCTCATGTTGTCTGGTTTAGCGTTGTCTGGTTTAGCGTCGTCTGGTTTAGCGTCGTCTGGTTTAGCGTCGTCTGGTTTAGCGTCGTCTGGTTTAGCGTCGTCTGGTTTAGCGTCGTCTGGTTTAGCGTCGTCTGGTTTAGCGTCGTCTGGTTTAGCGTCGTCTGGTTTAGCGTCGTCTGGTTTAGCGTCGTCTGGTTTAGCGTCGTCTGGTTTAGCGTCATCTGGTTTAGCGTCGTCTGGTTTAGCGTCGTCTGGTTTAGCGTCGTCTGGTTTAGCGTCGTCTGGTTTAGCGTCGTCTGGTTTAGTGTCGTCTGGTCTCATGTTGTCTGGTTTAGTGTCGTCTGGTTAAGCGTCGTCTGGTTTAGCGTCGTCTGGTTTAGCGTCGTCTGGTTTAGCGTCGTCTGGTTTAGCGTCGTCTGGTTTAGCGTCGTCTGGTTTAGCGTCGTCTGGTTAAGCGTCGTCTGGTTTAGCGTCGTCTGGTTTAGCGTCGTCTGGTTTAGCGTCGTCTGGTTTAGCGTCGTCTGGTTTAGCGTCGTCTGGTTTAGCGTCGTCTGGTGTCATGTTGTCTGGTTTAGTGTCGTCTGGTTTAGCGTCGTCTGGTTTAGCGTCGTCTGGTTTAGCGTCGTCTGGTTTAGCGTCGTCTGGTTTAGCGTCGTCTGGTTTAGCGTCGTCTGGTTTAGCGTCGTCTGGTTTAGCGTCGTCTGGTTTAGTGTCGTCTGGTCTCATGTTGTCTGGTTTAGTGTCGTCTGGTTAAGTGTCGTCTGGTTTAGCGTCGTCTGGTTTAGCGTCGTCTGGTTTAGCGTCGTCTGGTGTCATGTTGTCTGGTTTAGTGTCGTCTGGTGTCATGTTGTCTGGTTTAGTGTTGTCTGGTTTAGTGTCGTCTGGTTTAGTGTCGTCTGGTTTAGTGTCGTCTGGTTTAGCGTCGTCTGGTTTAGCGTCGTCTGGTTTAGCGTCGTCTGGTTTAGCGTCGTCTGGTTTAGCATCGTCTGGTGTCATGTTGTCTGGTTTAGAGTCGTCTGGTTTAGCGTCGTCTGGTTTAGTGTCGTCTGGTTTAGCGTCGTCTGGTTTAGCGTCGTCTGGTTTAGCGTCGTCTGGTTTCAGCGTCGTCTGGTTTAGCGTCGTCTGGTTTAGCGTCGTCTGGTTTAGCGTCGTCTGGTTTAGCGTCGTCTGGTTTAGCGTCGTCTGGTTTAGCGTCGTCTGGTTTAGCGTCGTCTGGTTTAGCGTCGTCTGGTTTAGCGTCGTCTGGTGTCATGTCGTCTGGTTTAGCGTCGTCTGGTTTAGCGTCGTCTGGTTTAGCGTCGTCTGGTTTAGCGTCGTCTGGTTTAGCGTCGTCTGGTTTAGCGTCGTCTGGTTTAGCGTCGTCTGGTTTAGCGTCGTCTGGTTTAGCGTCGTCTGGGTCGTCTGGTTTAGCGTCGTCTGGTTTAGCGTTGTCTGGTTTAGCGTCGTCTGGTTTAGCGTCGTCTGGTTTAGCGTCGTCTGGTTTAGCGTCGTCTGGTTTAGCGTCGTCTGGTTTAGCGTCGTCTCGTTTAGTGTCGTCTGGTTTAGCGTCGTCTGGTTTAGCGTCGTCTGGTTTAGCGTCGTCTGGTTTAGCGTCGTCTGGTTTAGCGTCGTCTGGTTTAGCGTCGTCTGGTTTAGCGTCGTCTGGTTTAGCGTCGTCTGGTTTCGCGTCGTCTGGTTTCGTGTCGTCTGGTTTAGCGTCGTCTGGTTTAGCGTCGTCTGGTTTAGCGTCGTCTGGTTTAGCGTCGTCTGGTTTAGCGTCGTCTGGTTTAGCGTCGTCTGGTTTAGCGTCGTCTGGTTTAGCGTCGTCTGGTTTCGCGTCTTCTGGTTTCGCGTCGTCTGGTTTCGCGTCGTCTGGTTTCGCGTCGTCTGGTTTAGCGTCGTCTGGTTTAGCGTCGTCTGGTTTAGCGTCGTCTGGTTTAGCGTCGTCTGGTTTAGCGTCGTCTGGTTTAGCGTCGTCTGGTTTAGCGTCGTCTGGTTTAGCGTCGTCTGGTTTAGCGTCGTCTGGTTTAGCGTCGTCTGGTGTCATGTTGTCTGGTTTAGAGTCGTCTGGTTTAGCGTCGTCTGGTTTAGCGTCGTCTGGTTTAGCGTCGTCTGGTTTAGCGTCGTCTGGTTTAGCGTCGTCGGGTTTAGCGTCGTCTGGTTTAGCGTCGTCTGGTTTAGCGTCGTCTGGTTTAGCGTCGTCTGGTTTAGCGTCGTCTGGTTTAGCGTCGTCTGGTTTAGCGTCGTCTGGTTTCGCGTCGTCTGGTTTAGCGTCGTCTGGTTTAGCGTCGTCTGGTTTCGCGTCGTCTGGTTTAGCGTCGTCTGGTTTAGCGTCGTCTGGTTTAGCGTCGTCTGGTTTAGCGTCGTCTGGTTTAGCGTCGTCTGGTTTAGCGTCGTCTGGTTTAGCGTCGTCTGGTTTAGTGTCGTCTGGTCTCATGTTGTCTGGTTTAGCGTTGTCTGGTTTAGCGTCGTCTGGTTTAGCGTCGTCTGGTTTAGCGTCGTCTGGTTTAGCGTCGTCTGGTTTAGCGTCGTCTGGTTTAGCGTCGTCTGGTTTAGCGTCGTCTGGTTTAGCGTCGTCTGGTTTAGCGTCGTCTGGTTTAGCGTCGTCTGGTTTAGCGTCGTCTGGTTTAGCGTCGTCTGGTTTAGCGTCATCTGGTTTAGCGTCGTCTGGTTTAGCGTCGTCTGGTTTAGCGTCGTCTGGTTTAGCGTCGTCTGGTTTAGCGTCGTCTGGTTTAGTGTCGTCTGGTCTCATGTTGTCTGGTTTAGTGTCGTCTGGTTAAGCGTCGTCTGGTTTAGCGTCGTCTGGTTTAGCGTCGTCTGGTTTAGCGTCGTCTGGTTTAGCGTCGTCTGGTTTAGCGTCGTCTGGTTTAGCGTCGTCTGGTTAAGCGTCGTCTGGTTTAGCGTCGTCTGGTTTAGCGTCGTCTGGTTTAGCGTCGTCTGGTTTAGCGTCGTCTGGTTTAGCGTCGTCTGGTTTAGCGTCGTCTGGTGTCATGTTGTCTGGTTTAGTGTCGTCTGGTTTAGCGTCGTCTGGTTTAGCGTCGTCTGGTTTAGCGTCGTCTGGTTTAGCGTCGTCTGGTTTAGCGTCGTCTGGTTTAGCGTCGTCTGGTTTAGCGTCGTCTGGTTTAGCGTCGTCTGGTTTAGTGTCGTCTGGTCTCATGTTGTCTGGTTTAGTGTCGTCTGGTTAAGTGTCGTCTGGTTTAGCGTCGTCTGGTTTAGCGTCGTCTGGTTTAGCGTCGTCTGGTGTCATGTTGTCTGGTTTAGTGTCGTCTGGTGTCATGTTGTCTGGTTTAGTGTTGTCTGGTTTAGTGTCGTCTGGTTTAGTGTCGTCTGGTTTAGTGTCGTCTGGTTTAGCGTCGTCTGGTTTAGCGTCGTCTGGTTTAGCGTCGTCTGGTTTAGCGTCGTCTGGTTTAGCATCGTCTGGTGTCATGTTGTCTGGTTTAGAGTCGTCTGGTTTAGCGTCGTCTGGTTTAGTGTCGTCTGGTTTAGCGTCGTCTGGTTTAGCGTCGTCTGGTTTAGCGTCGTCTGGTTTAGCGTCGTCTGGTTTAGCGTCGTCTGGTTTAGCGTCGTCTGGTTTAGCGTCGTCTGGTTTAGCGTCGTCTGGTTTAGCGTCGTCTGGTTTAGCGTCGTCTGGTTTAGCGTCGTCTGGTTTAGCGTCGTCTGGTTTAGCGTCGTCTGGTGTCATGTCGTCTGGTTTAGCGTCGTCTGGTTTAGCGTCGTCTGGTTTAGCGTCGTCTGGTTTAGCGTCGTCTGGTTTAGCGTCGTCTGGTTTAGCGTCGTCTGGTTTAGCGTCGTCTGGTTTAGCGTCGTCTGGTTTAGCGTCGTCTGGGTCGTCTGGTTTAGCGTCGTCTGGTTTAGCGTTGTCTGGTTTAGCGTCGTCTGGTTTAGCGTCGTCTGGTTTAGCGTCGTCTGGTTTAGCGTCGTCTGGTTTAGCGTCGTCTGGTTTAGCGTCGTCTCGTTTAGTGTCGTCTGGTTTAGCGTCGTCTGGTTTAGCGTCGTCTGGTTTAGCGTCGTCTGGTTTAGCGTCGTCTGGTTTAGCGTCGTCTGGTTTAGCGTCGTCTGGTTTAGCGTCGTCTGGTTTAGCGTCGTCTGGTTTCGCGTCGTCTGGTTTCGTGTCGTCTGGTTTAGCGTCGTCTGGTTTAGCGTCGTCTGGTTTAGCGTCGTCTGGTTTAGCGTCGTCTGGTTTAGCGTCGTCTGGTTTAGCGTCGTCTGGTTTAGCGTCGTCTGGTTTAGCGTCGTCTGGTTTCGCGTCTTCTGGTTTCGCGTCGTCTGGTTTCGCGTCGTCTGGTTTCGCGTCGTCTGGTTTAGCGTCGTCTGGTTTAGCGTCGTCTGGTTTAGCGTCGTCTGGTTTAGCGTCGTCTGGTTTAGCGTCGTCTGGTTTAGCGTCGTCTGGTTTAGCGTCGTCTGGTTTAGCGTCGTCTGGTTTAGCGTCGTCTGGTTTAGCGTCGTCTGGTGTCATGTTGTCTGGTTTAGAGTCGTCTGGTTTAGCGTCGTCTGGTTTAGCGTCGTCTGGTTTAGCGTCGTCTGGTTTAGCGTCGTCTGGTTTAGCGTCGTCGGGTTTAGCGTCGTCTGGTTTAGCGTCGTCTGGTTTAGCGTCGTCTGGTTTAGCGTCGTCTGGTTTAGCGTCGTCTGGTTTAGCGTCGTCTGGTTTAGCGTCGTCTGGTTTCGCGTCGTCTGGTTTAGCGTCGTCTGGTTTAGCGTCGTCTGGTTTAGCGTCGTCTGGTTTAGCGTCGTCTGGTTTAGCGTCGTCTGGTTTAGCGTCGTCTGGTTTCGCGTCGTCTGGTTTCGCGTCGTCTGGTTTCGCGTCGTCTGGTTTCGCGTCGTCTGGTTTCGCGTCGTCTGGTTTAGCGTCGTCTGGTTTAGCGTCCTCTGGTTTAGCGTCGTCTGGTTTAGCGTCCTCTGGTTTAGCGTCCTCTGGTTTAGCGTCCTCTGGTTTAGCGTCGTCTGGTTTAGTGTCGTCTGGTGTCATGTCGTCTGGTTTAGCGTCGTCTGGTTTAGCGTCGTCTGGTTTAGCGTCGTCTGGTTTAGCGTCGTCTGGTTTAGCGTCCTCTGGTTTAGCGTCCTCTGGTTTAGCGTCCTCTGGTTTAGCGTCCTCTGGTTTAGTGTCGTCTGGTGTCATGTCGTCTGGTTTAGCGTCGTCTGGTTTAGCGTCGTCTGGTTTAGCGTCGTCTGGTTTAGCGTCGTCTGGTTTAGCGTCGTCTGGTTTAGCGTCGTCTGGTTTAGCGTCGTCTGGTTTAGCGTCGTCTGGGTCGTCTGGTTTAGCGTCGTCTGGTTTAGCGTCGTCTGGTTTAGCGTCGTCTGGTTTAGCGTCGTCTGGTTTCGCGTCGTCTGGTTTCGCGTCGTCTGGTTTCGCGTCGTCTGGTTTCGCGTCGTCTGGTTTCGCGTCGTCTGGTTTAGCGTCGTCTGGTTTAGCGTCGTCTGGTTTAGCGTCGTCTGGTTTAGCGTCCTCTGGTTTAGCGTCCTCTGGTTTAGCGTCGTCTGGTTTAGTGTCGTCTGGTGTCATGTCGTCTGGTTTAGCGTCGTCTGGTTTAGCGTCGTCTGGTTTAGCGTCGTCTGGTTTAGCGTCGTCTGGTTTAGCGTCCTCTGGTTTAGCGTCCTCTGGTTTAGCGTCCTCTGGTTTAGCGTCCTCTGGTTTAGTGTCGTCTGGTGTCATGTCGTCTGGTTTAGCGTCGTCTGGTTTAGCGTCGTCTGGTTTAGCGTCGTCTGGTTTAGCGTCGTCTGGTTTAGCGTCGTCTGGTTTAGCGTCGTCTGGTTTAGCGTCGTCTGGGTCGTCTGGTTTAGCGTCGTCTGGTTTAGTGTTGTCTGGTTTAGCGTCGTCTGGTTTAGCGTCGTCTGGTTTAGCGTCGTCTGTTTTAGCGTCGTCTGGTTTAGTGTCGTCTGGTTTAGTGTCGTCTGGTTTAGCGTCGTCTGGTTTAGCGTCGTCTGGTTTAGCGTCGTCTGGTTTAGCGTCGTCTGGTTTAGCGTCGTCTGGTTTAGCGTCGTCTGGTTTCGTGTCGTCTGGTTTAGCGTCGTCTGGTTTAGCGTCGTCTGGTTTAGCGTCGTCTGGTTTAGCGTCGTCTGGTTTAGCGTCGTCTGGTTTAGCGTCGTCTGGTTTAGCGTCGTCTGGTTTAGCGTCGTCTGGTTTCGCGTCGTCTGGTTTCGCGTCGTCTGGTTTCGCGTCGTCTGGTTTAGCGTCGTCTGGTTTAGCGTCGTCTGGTTTAGCGTCCTCTGGTTTAGCGTCGTCTGGTTTAGCGTCGTCTGGTTTAGCGTCCTCTGGTTTAGCGTCCTCTGGTTTAGCGTCCTCTGGTTTAGCGTCCTCTGGTTTAGTGTCGTCTGGTGTCATGTCGTCTGGTTTAGCGTCGTCTGGTTTAGCGTCGTCTGGTTTAGCGTCGTCTGGTTTAGCGTCGTCTGGTTTAGCGTCGTCTGGTTTAGCGTCGTCTGGTTTAGCGTCGTCTGGTTTAGCGTCGTCTGGGTCGTCTGGTTTAGCGTCGTCTGGTTTAGCGTCGTCTGGTTTAGCGTCGTCTGGTTTAGCGTCGTCTGGTTTCGCGTCGTCTGGTTTCGCGTCGTCTGGTTTCGCGTCGTCTGGTTTCGCGTCGTCTGGTTTCGCGTCGTCTGGTTTAGCGTCGTCTGGTTTAGCGTCGTCTGGTTTAGCGTCGTCTGGTTTAGCGTCCTCTGGTTTAGCGTCCTCTGGTTTAGCGTCGTCTGGTTTAGTGTCGTCTGGTGTCATGTCGTCTGGTTTAGCGTCGTCTGGTTTAGCGTCGTCTGGTTTAGCGTCGTCTGGTTTAGCGTCGTCTGGTTTAGCGTCCTCTGGTTTAGCGTCCTCTGGTTTAGCGTCCTCTGGTTTAGCGTCCTCTGGTTTAGTGTCGTCTGGTGTCATGTCGTCTGGTTTAGCGTCGTCTGGTTTAGCGTCGTCTGGTTTAGCGTCGTCTGGTTTAGCGTCGTCTGGTTTAGCGTCGTCTGGTTTAGCGTCGTCTGGTTTAGCGTCGTCTGGGTCGTCTGGTTTAGCGTCGTCTGGTTTAGTGTTGTCTGGTTTAGCGTCGTCTGGTTTAGCGTCGTCTGGTTTAGCGTCGTCTGTTTTAGCGTCGTCTGGTTTAGTGTCGTCTGGTTTAGCGTCCTCTGGTTTAGCGTCCTCTGGTTTAGCGTCCTCTGGTTTAGCGTCCTCTGGTTTAGCGTCGTCTGGTTTAGCGTCGTCTGGTGTCATGTCGTCTGGTTTAGCGTCGTCTGGTTTAGCGTCGTCTGGTTTAGCGTCGTCTGGTTTAGCGTCGTCTGGTTTAGCGTCGTCTGGTTTAGCGTCGTCTGGTTTAGCGTCGTCTGGTTTAGCGTCGTCTGGTTTAGCGTCGTCTGGTTTAGCGTCGTCTGGTTTAGCGTCGTCTGGTGTCATGTCGTCTGGTTTAGCGTCGTCTGGTTTAGCGTCGTCTGGTTTAGCGTCGTCTGGTTTAGCGTCGTCTGGTTTAGCGTCGTCTCGTTTAGCGTCGTCTGGTTTAGCGTCGTCTGGTTTAGCGTCGTCTGGTTTAGCGTCGTCTGGTTTCGCGTCGTCTGGTTTAGCGTCGTCTGGTTTAGCGTCGTCTGGTTTAGCGTCGTCTGGTTTCGCGTCGTCTGGTTTAGCGTCGTCTGGTTTAGCGTCGTCTGGTTTAGCGTCGTCTGGTTTAGCGTCGTCTGGTTTAGCGTCGTCTGGTTTCGCGTCTTCTGGTTTCGCGTCGTCTGGTTTCGCGTCGTCTGGTTTAGCGTCGTCTGGTTTAGCGTCGTCTCGTTTAGCGTCGTCTGGTTTAGCGTCGTCTGGTTTAGCGTCGTCTGGTTTAGCGTCGTCTGGTTTAGCGTCGTCTGGTTTAGCGTCGTCTGGTTTAGCGTCGTCTGGGTCGTCTGGTTTAGCGTCGTCTGGTTTAGCGTCGTCTGGTTTAGCGTCGTCTGGTTTCGCGTCGTCTGGTTTAGCGTCGTCTGGTTTAGCGTCGTCTGGTTTAGCGTCGTCTGGTTTAGCGTCCTCTGGTTTAGCGTCCTCTGGTTTAGCGTCCTCTGGTTTAGTGTCGTCTGGTGTCATGTCGTCTGGTTTAGCGTCGTCTGGTTTAGCGTCGTCTGGTTTAGCGTCGTCTGGTTTAGCGTCGTCTGGTTTAGCGTCGTCTGGGTCGTCTGGTTTAGCGTCGTCTGGTTTCGCGTCTTCTGGTTTCGCGTCGTCTGGTTTCGCGTCGTCTGGTTTAGCGTCGTCTGGTTTAGCGTCGTCTGGTTTAGCGTCGTCTGGTTTAGCGTCCTCTGGTTTAGCGTCCTCTGGTTTAGCGTCCTCTGGTTTAGTGTCGTCTGGTGTCATGTCGTCTGGTTTAGCGTCGTCTGGTTTAGCGTTGTCTGGTTTAGCGTCGTCTGGTTTAGCGTCGTCTGGTTTAGCGTCGTCTGGTTTAGCGTCGTCTGGTGTCATGTCGTCTGGTTTAGCGTCGTCTGGTTTAGCGTCGTCTGGTTTAGCGTCGTCTGGTTTAGCGTCGTCTGGTTTAGCGTCGTCTGGTTTAGCGTCGTCTCGTTTAGCGTCGTCTGGTTTAGCGTCGTCTGGTTTAGCGTCGTCTGGTTTAGCGTCGTCTGGTTTCGCGTCGTCTGGTTTAGCGTCGTCTGGTTTAGCGTCGTCTGGTTTAGCGTCGTCTGGTTTAGCGTCGTCTGGTTTAGCGTCGTCTGGTTTCGCGTCTTCTGGTTTCGCGTCGTCTGGTTTCGCGTCGTCTGGTTTAGCGTCGTCTGGTTTAGCGTCGTCTGGTTTAGCGTCCTCTGGTTTAGCGTCCTCTGGTTTAGCGTCGTCTGGTGTCATGTCGTCTGGTTTAGCGTCGTCTGGTTTAGCGTCGTCTGGTTTCGCGTCGTCTGGTTTCGCGTCGTCTGGTTTAGCGTCGTCTGGTTTAGCGTCCTCTGGTTTAGCGTCCTCTGGTTTAGCGTCGTCTGGTTTAGCGTCGTCTGGTTTAGCGTCCTCTGGTTTAGTGTCGTCTGGTGTCATGTCGTCTGGTTTAGCGTCGTCTGGTTTAGCGTCGTCTGGTTTAGCGTCGTCTGGGTCGTCTGGTTTAGCGTCGTCTGGTTTAGCGTCGTCTGGTTTAGCGTCGTCTGGTTTAGCGTCGTCTGGTTTCGCGTCGTCTGGTTTCGCGTCGTCTGGTTTAGCGTCGTCTGGTTTAGCGTCGTCTGGTTTAGCGTCGTCTGGTTTCGCGTCGTCTGGTTTAGCGTCGTCTGGTTTAGCGTCGTCTGGTTTAGCGTCGTCTGGTTTAGCGTCGTCTGGTTTCGCGTCGTCTGGTTTAGCGTCGTCTGGTTTAGCGTCGTCTGGTTTAGCGTCCTCTGGTTTAGCGTCGTCTGGTTTAGCGTCGTCTGGTTTAGCGTCGTCTGGTTTAGCGTCCTCTGGTTTAGCGTCCTCTGGTTTAGCGTCCTCTGGTTTAGCGTCCTCTGGTTTAGCGTCGTCTGGTTTAGCGTCGTCTGGTGTCATGTCGTCTGGTTTAGCGTCGTCTGGTTTAGCGTCGTCTGGTTTAGCGTCCTCTGGTTTAGCGTCCTCTGGTTTAGCGTCCTCTGGTTTAGCGTCCTCTGGTTTAGTGTCGTCTGGTGTCATGTCGTCTGGTTTAGCGTCGTCTGGTTTAGCGTCGTCTGGTTTAGCGTCGTCTGGTTTAGCGTCGTCTGGTTTAGCGTCGTCTGGTTTAGCGTCGTCTGGGTCGTCTGGTTTAGCGTCGTCTGGTTTCGCGTCTTCTGGTTTCGCGTCGTCTGGTTTCGCGTCGTCTGGTTTAGCGTCGTCTGGTTTAGCGTCGTCTGGTTTAGCGTCCTCTGGTTTAGCGTCCTCTGGTTTAGCGTCCTCTGGTTTAGTGTCGTCTGGTGTCATGTCGTCTGGTTTAGCGTCGTCTGGTTTAGCGTCGTCTGGTTTAGCGTCGTCTGGTTTAGCGTCGTCTGGTTTAGCGTCGTCTGGGTCGTCTGGTTTAGCGTCGTCTGGTTTAGCGTCGTCTGGTTTAGCGTCGTCTGGTTTAGCGTCGTCTGGTTTAGCGTCGTCTGGTTTCGCGTCGTCTGGTTTCGCGTCGTCTGGTTTAGCGTCGTCTGGTTTAGCGTCGTCTGGTTTAGCGTCGTCTGGTTTCGCGTCGTCTGGTTTCGCGTCGTCTGGTTTCGCGTCGTCTGGTTTAGCGTCGTCTGGTTTAGCGTCGTCTGGTTTAGCGTCGTCTGGTTTAGCGTCCTCTGGTTTAGCGTCCTCTGGTTTAGCGTCCTCTGGTTTAGCGTCGTCTGGTTTAGCGTCGTCTGGTTTAGCGTCGTCTGGTGTCATGTCGTCTGGTTTAGCGTCGTCTGGTTTAGCGTCGTCTGGTTTAGCGTCCTCTGGTTTAGCGTCCTCTGGTTTAGCGTCCTCTGGTTTAGCGTCGTCTGGTTTAGCGTCGTCTGGTGTCATGTCGTCTGGTTTAGCGTCGTCTGGTTTAGCGTCGTCTGGTTTAGCGTCGTCTGGTTTAGCGTCGTCTGGGTCGTCTGGTTTAGCGTCGTCTGGTTTAGTGTTGTCTGGTTTAGCGTCGTCTGGTTTAGCGTCGTCTGGTTTAGCGTCGTCTGGTTTAGCGTCGTCTGGTTTAGCGTCCTCTGGTTTAGCGTCCTCTGGTTTAGCGTCCTCTGGTTTAGCGTCCTCTGGTTTAGCGTCGTCTGGTTTAGCGTCGTCTGGTGTCACGTCGTCTGGTTTAGCGTCGTCTGGTTTAGCGTCGTCTGGTTTAGCGTCGTCTGGTTTAGCGTCGTCTGGTTTAGCGTCCTCTGGTTTAGCGTCCTCTGGTTTAGCGTCCTCTGGTTTAGCGTCGTCTGGTTTAGCGTCGTCTGGTGTCATGTCGTCTGGTTTAGCGTCGTCTGGTTTAGCGTCGTCTGGTTTAGCGTCGTCTGGTTTAGCGTCGTCTGGTTTAGCGTCGTCTGGTTTCGCGTCGTCTGGTTTCGCGTCGTCTGGTTTAGCGTCGTCTGGTTTAGCGTCGTCTGGTTTAGCGTCGTCTGGTTTAGCGTCGTCTGGTTTCGCGTCGTCTGGTTTAGCGTCGTCTGGTTTAGCGTCGTCTGGTTTAGCGTCGTCTGGTTTAGCGTCGTCTGGTTTAGCGTCGTCTGGTTTCGCGTCGTCTGGTTTCGCGTCGTCTGGTTTCGCGTCGTCTGGTTTAGCGTCGTCTGGTTTAGCGTCGTCTGGTTTAGCGTCCTCTGGTTTAGCGTCCTCTGGTTTAGCGTCCTCTGGTTTAGCGTCGTCTGGTGTCATGTCGTCTGGTTTAGCGTCGTCTGGTTTAGCGTCGTCTGGTTTAGCGTCGTCTGGTTTCGCGTCTTCTGGTTTCGCGTCGTCTGGTTTCGCGTCGTCTGGTTTCGCGTCGTCTGGTTTAGCGTCGTCTGGTTTAGCGTCGTCTGGTTTAGCGTCCTCTGGTTTAGCGTCCTCTGGTTTAGCGTCGTCTGGTTTAGCGTCGTCTGGTTTAGCGTCGTCTGGTTTAGCGTCGTCTGGTTTAGCGTCGTCTGGTTTAGCGTCGTCTGGTTTAGCGTCGTCTGGTTTAGCGTCGTCTGGGTCGTCTGGTTTAGCGTCGTCTGGTTTAGCGTCGTCTGGTTTAGCGTCGTCTGGTTTAGCGTCGTCTGGTTTAGCGTCGTCTGGTTTCGCGTCGTCTGGTTTAGCGTCGTCTGGTTTAGCGTCGTCTGGTTTAGCGTCGTCTGGTTTAGCGTCGTCTGGTTTCGCGTCGTCTGGTTTAGCGTCGTCTGGTTTAGCGTCGTCTGGTTTCGCGTCGTCTGGTTTCGCGTCGTCTGGTTTCGCGTCGTCTGGTTTAGCGTCGTCTGGTTTAGCGTCCTCTGGTTTAGCGTCCTCTGGTTTAGCGTCCTCTGGTTTAGCGTCCTCTGGTTTAGCGTCGTCTGGTTTAGCGTCGTCTGGTGTCATGTCGTCTGGTTTAGCGTCGTCTGGTTTAGCGTCGTCTGGTTTAGCGTCGTCTGGTTTAGCGTCCTCTGGTTTAGCGTCCTCTGGTTTAGCGTCCTCTGGTTTAGCGTCGTCTGGTTTAGTGTCGTCTGGTGTCATGTCGTCTGGTTTAGCGTCGTCTGGTTTAGCGTCGTCTGGTTTAGCGTCGTCTGGTTTAGCGTCGTCTGGTTTAGCGTCGTCTGGTTTAGCGTCGTCTGGGTCGTCTGGTTTAGCGTCGTCTGGTTTAGCGTCGTCTGGTTTAGCGTCGTCTGGTTTAGCGTCGTCTGGTTTAGCGTCGTCTGGTTTAGCGTCGTCTGGTTTAGCGTCCTCTGGTTTAGCGTCCTCTGGTTTAGCGTCCTCTGGTTTAGCGTCCTCTGGTTTAGCGTCGTCTGGTTTAGCGTCGTCTGGTGTCATGTCGTCTGGTTTAGCGTCGTCTGGTTTAGCGTCGTCTGGTTTAGCGTCCTCTGGTTTAGCGTCCTCTGGTTTAGCGTCCTCTGGTTTAGCGTCCTCTGGTTTAGTGTCGTCTGGTGTCATGTCGTCTGGTTTAGCGTCGTCTGGTTTAGCGTCGTCTGGTTTAGCGTCGTCTGGTTTAGCGTCGTCTGGGTCGTCTGGTTTAGCGTCGTCTGGTTTCGCGTCTTCTGGTTTCGCGTCGTCTGGTTTCGCGTCGTCTGGTTTAGCGTCGTCTGGTTTAGCGTCGTCTGGTTTAGCGTCCTCTGGTTTAGCGTCCTCTGGTTTAGCGTCCTCTGGTTTAGTGTCGTCTGGTGTCATGTCGTCTGGTTTAGCGTCGTCTGGTTTAGCGTCGTCTGGTTTAGCGTCGTCTGGTTTAGCGTCGTCTGGTTTAGCGTCGTCTGGGTCGTCTGGTTTAGCGTCGTCTGGTTTAGCGTCGTCTGGTTTAGCGTCGTCTGGTTTAGCGTCGTCTGGTTTCGCGTCGTCTGGTTTCGCGTCGTCTGGTTTAGCGTCGTCTGGTTTAGCGTCGTCTGGTTTAGCGTCGTCTGGTTTCGCGTCGTCTGGTTTCGCGTCGTCTGGTTTCGCGTCGTCTGGTTTAGCGTCGTCTGGTTTAGCGTCGTCTGGTTTAGCGTCCTCTGGTTTAGCGTCCTCTGGTTTAGCGTCCTCTGGTTTAGCGTCGTCTGGTTTAGCGTCGTCTGGTTTAGCGTCGTCTGGTGTCATGTCGTCTGGTTTAGCGTCGTCTGGTTTAGCGTCGTCTGGTTTAGCGTCGTCTGGTTTAGCGTCCTCTGGTTTAGCGTCCTCTGGTTTAGCGTCCTCTGGTTTAGCGTCGTCTGGTTTAGCGTCGTCTGGTGTCATGTCGTCTGGTTTAGCGTCGTCTGGTTTAGCGTCGTCTGGTTTAGCGTCGTCTGGTTTAGCGTCGTCTGGGTCGTCTGGTTTAGCGTCGTCTGGTTTAGCGTCGTCTGGTTTAGCGTCGTCTGGTTTAGCGTCGTCTGGTTTAGCGTCGTCTGGTTTAGCGTCGTCTGGTTTAGCGTCCTCTGGTTTAGCGTCCTCTGGTTTAGCGTCCTCTGGTTTAGCGTCGTCTGGTGTCACGTCGTCTGGTTTAGCGTCGTCTGGTTTAGCGTCGTCTGGTTTAGCGTCGTCTGGTTTCGCGTCCTCTGGTTTAGCGTCCTCTGGTTTAGCGTCCTCTGGTTTAGCGTCGTCTGGTTTAGCGTCGTCTGGTTTAGCGTCGTCTGGTTTAGCGTCGTCTGGTTTAGCGTCGTCTGGTTTCGCGTCGTCTGGTTTCGCGTCGTCTGGTTTAGCGTCGTCTGGTTTAGCGTCGTCTGGTTTAGCGTCGTCTGGTTTAGCGTCGTCTGGTTTAGCGTCGTCTGGTTTCGCGTCTTCTGGTTTCGCGTCGTCTGGTTTCGCGTCGTCTGGTTTCGCGTCGTCTGGTTTAGCGTCGTCTGGTTTAGCGTCGTCTGGTTTAGCGTCCTCTGGTTTAGCGTCCTCTGGTTTAGCGTCGTCTGGTTTAGCGTCGTCTGGTTTAGCGTCGTCTGGTTTAGCGTCGTCTGGTTTAGCGTCGTCTGGTTTAGCGTCGTCTGGTTTCGCGTCGTCTGGTTTAGCGTCGTCTGGTTTAGCGTCGTCTGGTTTAGCGTCGTCTGGTTTAGCGTCGTCTGGTTTAGCGTCGTCTCGTTTAGCGTCGTCTGGTTTAGCGTCGTCTGGTTTAGCGTCGTCTGGTTTAGCGTCGTCTGGTTTCGCGTCTTCTGGTTTCGCGTCGTCTGGTTTCGCGTCGTCTGGTTTAGCGTCGTCTGGTTTAGCGTCGTCTGGTTTAGCGTCGTCTGGTTTAGCGTCCTCTGGTTTAGCGTCCTCTGGTTTAGCGTCCTCTGGTTTAGTGTCGTCTGGTGTCATGTCGTCTGGTTTAGCGTCGTCTGGTTTAGCGTCGTCTGGTTTAGCGTCGTCTGGTTTAGCGTCGTCTGGGTCGTCTGGTTTAGCGTCGTCTGGTTTCGCGTCTTCTGGTTTCGCGTCGTCTGGTTTCGCGTCGTCTGGTTTAGCGTCGTCTGGTTTAGCGTCGTCTGGTTTAGCGTCGTCTGGTTTAGCGTCGTCTGGTTTCGCGTCTTCTGGTTTCGCGTCGTCTGGTTTCGCGTCGTCTGGTTTAGCGTCGTCTGGTTTAGCGTCGTCTGGTTTAGCGTCGTCTGGTTTAGCGTCCTCTGGTTTAGCGTCCTCTGGTTTAGCGTCCTCTGGTTTAGTGTCGTCTGGTGTCATGTCGTCTGGTTTAGCGTCGTCTGGTTTAGCGTCGTCTGGTTTAGCGTCGTCTGGTTTAGCGTCGTCTGGTTTAGCGTCGTCTGGGTCGTCTGGTTTAGCGTCGTCTGGTTTCGCGTCTTCTGGTTTCGCGTCGTCTGGTTTCGCGTCGTCTGGTTTAGCGTCGTCTGGTTTAGCGTCGTCTGGTTTAGCGTCGTCTGGTTTAGCGTCGTCTGGTTTCGCGTCGTCTGGTTTAGCGTCGTCTGGTTTAGCGTCGTCTGGTTTAGCGTCGTCTGGTTTAGCGTCGTCTGGTTTCGCGTCTTCTGGTTTCGCGTCGTCTGGTTTCGCGTCGTCTGGTTTAGCGTCGTCTGGTTTAGCGTCGTCTGGTTTAGCGTCGTCTGGTTTAGCGTCCTCTGGTTTAGCGTCCTCTGGTTTAGTGTCGTCTGGTGTCATGTCGTCTGGTTTAGCGTCGTCTGGTTTAGCGTCGTCTGGTTTAGCGTCGTCTGGTTTAGCGTCGTCTGGTTTAGCGTCGTCTGGGTCGTCTGGTTTAGCGTCGTCTGGTTTCGCGTCTTCTGGTTTCGCGTCGTCTGGTTTAGCGTCGTCTGGTTTAGCGTCGTCTGGTTTAGCGTCGTCTGGTTTAGCGTCCTCTGGTTTAGCGTCCTCTGGTTTAGCGTCCTCTGGTTTAGTGTCGTCTGGTGTCATGTCGTCTGGTTTAGCGTCGTCTGGTTTAGCGTCGTCTGGTTTAGCGTCGTCTGGTTTAGCGTCGTCTGGTTTAGCGTCGTCTGGGTCGTCTGGTTTAGCGTCGTCTGGTTTAGCGTCGTCTGGTTTAGCGTCGTCTGGTTTAGCGTCGTCTGGTTTAGCGTCGTCTGGTTTAGCGTCGTCTGGTTTAGCGTCGTCTGGTTTAGCGTCGTCTGGTTTAGCGTCGTCTGGTTTAGCGTCGTCTGGTTTCGCGTCGTCTGGTTTAGCGTCGTCTGGTTTAGCGTCGTCTGGTTTAGCGTCGTCTGGTTTAGCGTCGTCTGGTTTCGCGTCGTCTGGTTTCGCGTCGTCTGGTTTAGCGTCGTCTGGTTTAGCGTCGTCTGGTTTAGCGTCGTCTGGTTTAGCGTCCTCTGGTTTAGCGTCCTCTGGTTTAGCGTCCTCTGGTTTAGCGTCGTCTGGTTTAGCGTCGTCTGGTGTCTTGTCGTCTGGTTTAGCGTCGTCTGGTTTAGCGTCGTCTGGTTTAGCGTCGTCTGGTTTAGCGTCCTCTGGTTTAGCGTCCTCTGGTTTAGCGTCCTCTGGTTTAGCGTCCTCTGGTTTAGTGTCGTCTGGTTTCGCGTCGTCTGGTTTCGCGTCGTCTGGTTTCGCGTCGTCTGGTTTAGCGTCGTCTGGTTTAGCGTCGTCTGGTTTAGCGTCGTCTGGTTTAGCGTCGTCTGGTTTAGCGTCGTCTGGTGTCACGTCGTCTGGTTTAGCGTCGTCTGGTTTAGCGTCGTCTGGTTTAGCGTCCTCTGGTTTAGCGTCCTCTGGTTTAGCGTCCTCTGGTTTAGCGTCCTCTGGTTTAGTGTCGTCTGGTGTCATGTCGTCTGGTTTAGCGTCGTCTGGTTTAGCGTCGTCTGGTTTAGCGTCGTCTGGTTTAGCGTCGTCTGGTTTAGCGTCGTCTGGGTCGTCTGGTTTAGCGTCGTCTGGTTTCGCGTCTTCTGGTTTCGCGTCGTCTGGTTTCGCGTCGTCTGGTTTAGCGTCGTCTGGTTTAGCGTCGTCTGGTTTAGCGTCGTCTGGTTTCGCGTCGTCTGGTTTAGCGTCGTCTGGTTTAGCGTCGTCTGGTTTAGCGTCGTCTGGTTTAGCGTCGTCTGGTTTCGCGTCTTCTGGTTTCGCGTCGTCTGGTTTCGCGTCGTCTGGTTTAGCGTCGTCTGGTTTAGCGTCGTCTGGTTTAGCGTCGTCTGGTTTAGCGTCCTCTGGTTTAGCGTCCTCTGGTTTAGCGTCCTCTGGTTTAGCGTCGTCTGGTGTCATGTCGTCTGGTTTAGCGTCGTCTGGGTCGTCTGGTTTAGCGTCGTCTGGTTTAGCGTCGTCTGGTTTAGCGTCGTCTGGTTTCGCGTCGTCTGGTTTCGCGTCGTCTGGTTTCGCGTCGTCTGGTTTAGCGTCGTCTGGTTTAGCGTCGTCTGGTTTAGCGTCGTCTGGTTTAGCGTCCTCTGGTTTAGCGTCCTCTGGTTTAGCGTCCTCTGGTTTAGCGTCCTCTGGTTTAGCGTCGTCTGGTGTCATGTCGTCTGGTTTAGCGTCGTCTGGTTTAGCGTCGTCTGGTTTAGCGTCGTCTGGTTTAGCGTCCTCTGGTTTAGCGTCCTCTGGTTTAGCGTCCTCTGGTTTAGCGTCCTCTGGTTTAGCGTCGTCTGGTTTCGCGTCGTCTGGTTTCGCGTCGTCTGGTTTAGCGTCGTCTGGTTTAGCGTCGTCTGGGTCGTCTGGTTTAGCGTCGTCTGGTTTAGCGTCGTCTGGTTTAGCGTCGTCTGGGTCGTCTGGTTTAGCGTCGTCTGGTTTAGCGTCGTCTGGTTTAGCGTCGTCTGGTTTAGCGTCGTCTGGTTTCGCGTCGTCTGGTTTAGCGTCGTCTGGTTTAGCGTCGTCTGGTTTCGCGTCGTCTGGTTTAGCGTCGTCTGGTTTAGCGTCGTCTGGTTTAGCGTCGTCTGGTTTAGCGTCGTCTGGTTTAGCGTCGTCTCGTTTAGCGTCGTCTGGTTTAGCGTCGTCTGGTTTAGCGTCGTCTGGTTTAGCGTCGTCTGGTTTAGCGTCGTCTGGTTTAGCGTCGTCTGGTTTAGCGTCGTCTGGTTTCGCGTCGTCTCGTTTAGCGTCGTCTGGTTTAGCGTCGTCTGGTTTAGCGTCGTCTGGTTTAGCGTCGTCTGGTTTAGTGTCGTCTGGTGTCATGTCGTCTGGTTTAGCGTCGTCTGGTTTAGCGTCGTCTGGTTTAGCGTCGTCTGGTTTAGCGTCGTCTGGTTTAGCGTCGTCTGGTTTAGCGTCGTCTGGGTCGTCTGGTTTAGCGTCGTCTGGTTTAGCGTCGTCTGGTTTAGCGTCGTCTGGTTTAGCGTCGTCTGGTTTCGCGTCGTCTGGTTTAGCGTCGTCTGGTTTAGCGTCGTCTGGTTTAGCGTCGTCTGGTTTCGCGTCGTCTGGTTTAGCGTCGTCTGGTTTAGCGTCGTCTGGTTTAGCGTCGTCTGGTTTAGCGTCGTCTGGTTTAGCGTCGTCTCGTTTAGCGTCGTCTGGTTTAGCGTCGTCTGGTTTAGCGTCGTCTGGTTTAGCGTCGTCTGGTTTCGCGTCGTCTGGTTTAGCGTCGTCTGGTTTAGCGTCGTCTGGTTTAGCGTCGTCTGGTTTAGCGTCGTCTGGTTTAGCGTCGTCTCGTTTAGCGTCGTCTGGTTTAGCGTCGTCTGGTTTAGCGTCGTCTGGTTTCGCGTCGTCTGGTTTAGCGTCGTCTGGTTTAGCGTCGTCTGGTTTAGCGTCGTCTGGTTTAGCGTCGTCTCGTTTAGCGTCGTCTGGTTTAGCGTCGTCTGGTTTAGCGTCGTCTGGTTTAGCGTCGTCTGGTTTAGCGTCGTCTGGTTTCGCGTCGTCTGGTTTAGCGTCGTCTGGTTTAGCGTCGTCTGGTTTAGCGTCGTCTGGTTTAGCGTCGTCTGGTTTCGCGTCGTCTGGTTTAGCGTCGTCTGGTTTAGCGTCGTCTGGTTTCGCGTCGTCTGGTTTAGCGTCGTCTGGTTTAGCGTCGTCTGGTTTAGCGTCGTCTGGTTTAGCGTCGTCTGGTTTAGCGTCGTCTGGGTCGTCTGGTTTAGCGTCGTCTGGTTTAGCGTCGTCTGGTTTAGCGTCGTCTGGGTCGTCTGGTTTAGCGTCGTCTGGTTTAGCGTCGTCTGGTTTAGCGTCGTCTGGTTTAGCGTCGTCTGGTTTAGCGTCGTCTGGTTTCGCGTCGTCTGGTTTAGCGTCGTCTGGTTTAGCGTCGTCTGGTTTAGCGTCGTCTGGTTTAGCGTCGTCTCGTTTAGCGTCGTCTCGTTTAGCGTCGTCTGGTTTAGCGTCGTCTGGTTTAGCGTCGTCTGGTTTCGCGTCGTCTGGTTTAGCGTCGTCTGGTTTCGCGTCGTCTGGTTTAGCGTCGTCTGGTTTAGCGTCGTCTGGTTTAGCGTCGTCTGGTTTAGCGTCGTCTGGTTTAGCGTCGTCTCGTTTAGCGTCGTCTGGTTTAGCGTCGTCTGGTTTAGCGTCGTCTGGTTTCGCGTCGTCTGGTTTAGCGTCGTCTGGTTTAGCGTCGTCTGGTTTAGCGTCGTCTGGTTTAGCGTCGTCTGGTTTAGCGTCGTCTGGTTTCGCGTCGTCTGGTTTCGCGTCGTCTGGTTTAGCGTCGTCTGGTTTAGCGTCGTCTGGTTTCGCGTCGTCTGGTTTAGCGTCGTCTGGTTTAGCGTCGTCTGGTTTAGCGTCGTCTGGTCGTCTGGTTTAGCGTCGTCTGGTTTCGCGTCGTCTGGTTTAGCGTCGTCTGGTTTAGCGTCGTCTGGTTTCGCGTCGTCTGGTTTAGCGTCGTCTGGTTTAGCGTCGTCTGGTTTAGCGTCGTCTGGTTTCGCGTCGTCTGGTTTAGCGTCGTCTGGTTTAGCGTCGTCTGGTTTAGCGTCGTCTGGTTTAGCGTCGTCTGGTTTCGCGTCGTCTGGTTTAGCGTCGTCTGGTTTAGCGTCGTCTGGTTTAGCGTCGTCTGGTTTCGCGTCGTCTGGTTTAGCGTCGTCTGGTTTAGCGTCGTCTGGTTTCGCGTCGTCTGGTTTCGCGTCGTCTGGTTTAGCGTCGTCTGGTTTAGCGTCGTCTGGTTTAGCGTCGTCTGGTTTAGCGTCGTCTGGGTCGTCTGGTTTAGCGTCGTCTGGTTTAGCGTCGTCTGGTTTAGCGTCGTCTGGTTTAGTGTCGTCTGGTGTCATGTCGTCTGGTTTAGCGTCGTCTGGTTTAGCGTCGTCTGGTTTAGCGTCGTCTGGTTTAGCGTCGTCTGGTTTAGCGTCGTCTGGGTCGTCTGGTTTAGCGTCGTCTGGTTTAGCGTCGTCTGGTTTAGCGTCGTCTGGTTTAGCGTCGTCTGGTTTAGCGTCGTCTGGTTTAGCGTCGTCTGGTTTCGCGTCGTCTGGTTTAGCGTCGTCTGGTTTAGCGTCGTCTGGTTTCGCGTCGTCTGGTTTAGCGTCGTCTGGTTTAGCGTCGTCTGGTTTAGCGTCGTCTGGTTTAGCGTCGTCTGGTTTAGCGTCGTCTCGTTTAGCGTCGTCTGGTTTAGCGTCGTCTGGTTTAGCGTCGTCTGGTTTAGCGTCGTCTGGTTTCGCGTCGTCTGGTTTAGCGTCGTCTGGTTTAGCGTCGTCTGGTTTAGCGTCGTCTGGTTTCGCGTCGTCTGGTTTAGCGTCGTCTGGTTTAGCGTCGTCTGGTTTAGCGTCGTCTCGTTTAGCGTCGTCTCGTTTAGCGTCGTCTGGTTTAGCGTCGTCTGGTTTAGCGTCGTCTGGTTTCGCGTCGTCTGGTTTAGCGTCGTCTGGTTTAGCGTCGTCTGGTTTCGCGTCGTCTGGTTTAGCGTCGTCTGGTTTAGCGTCGTCTGGTTTAGCGTCGTCTGGTTTCGCGTCGTCTGGTTTAGCGTCGTCTGGTTTAGCGTCGTCTGGTTTAGCGTCGTCTGGTTTAGCGTCGTCTGGGTCGTCTGGTTTAGCGTCGTCTGGTTTAGCGTCGTCTGGTTTAGCGTCGTCTGGGTCGTCTGGTTTAGCGTCGTCTGGTTTAGCGTCGTCTGGTTTAGCGTCGTCTGGTTTAGCGTCGTCTGGTTTAGCGTCGTCTGGTTTCGCGTCGTCTGGTTTAGCGTCGTCTGGTTTAGCGTCGTCTGGTTTAGCGTCGTCTGGTTTAGCGTCGTCTGGTTTAGCGTCGTCTGGGTCGTCTGGTTTAGCGTCGTCTGGTTTAGCGTCGTCTGGTTTAGCGTCGTCTGGGTCGTCTGGTTTAGCGTCGTCTGGTTTAGCGTCGTCTGGTTTAGCGTCGTCTGGTTTAGCGTCGTCTGGTTTAGCGTCGTCTGGTTTAGCGTCGTCTGGTTTCGCGTCGTCTGGTTTAGCGTCGTCTGGTTTAGCGTCGTCTGGTTTCGCGTCGTCTGGTTTAGCGTCGTCTGGTTTAGCGTCGTCTGGTTTAGCGTCGTCTGGTTTAGCGTCGTCTCGTTTAGCGTCGTCTCGTTTAGCGTCGTCTGGTTTAGCGTCGTCTGGTTTAGCGTCGTCTGGTTTAGCGTCGTCTGGTTTAGCGTCGTCTGGTTTCGCGTCGTCTGGTTTAGCGTCGTCTGGTTTAGCGTCGTCTGGTTTAGCGTCGTCTGGTTTAGCGTCGTCTGGTTTCGCGTCGTCTGGTTTCGCGTCGTCTGGTTTAGCGTCGTCTGGTTTAGTGTCGTCTGGTGTCATGTCGTCTGGTTTAGCGTCGTCTGGTTTAGCGTCGTCTCGTTTAGCGTCGTCTGGTTTAGCGTCGTCTGGTTTAGCGTCGTCTGGTTTAGCGTCGTCTGGTTTAGTGTCGTCTGGTGTCATGTCGTCTGGTTTAGCGTCGTCTGGTTTAGCGTCGTCTGGTTTAGCGTCGTCTGGTTTAGCGTCGTCTGGTTTAGCGTCGTCTGGTTTAGCGTCGTCTGGGTCGTCTGGTTTAGCGTCGTCTGGTTTAGCGTCGTCTGGTTTAGCGTCGTCTGGTTTAGCGTCGTCTGGTTTAGCGTCGTCTGGTTTAGCGTCGTCTGGTTTCGCGTCGTCTGGTTTAGCGTCGTCTGGTTTAGCGTCGTCTGGTTTAGCGTCGTCTGGTTTCGCGTCGTCTGGTTTAGCGTCGTCTGGTTTAGCGTCGTCTGGTTTAGCGTCGTCTGGTTTAGCGTCGTCTGGTTTAGCGTCGTCTGGTTTAGCGTCGTCTGGTTTAGCGTCGTCTGGTTTAGCGTCGTCTGGTTTAGCGTCGTCTGGTTTCGCGTCGTCTGGTTTAGCGTCGTCTGGTTTCGCGTCGTCTGGTTTCGCGTCGTCTGGTTTAGCGTCGTCTGGTTTAGCGTCGTCTGGTTTAGCGTCGTCTGGTTTAGCGTCGTCTGGTTTAGCGTCGTCTGGTTTAGCGTCGTCTGGTTTAGCGTCGTCTGGTTTCGCGTCGTCTGGTTTAGCGTCGTCTGGTTTAGCGTCGTCTGGTTTCGCGTCGTCTGGTTTAGCGTCGTCTGGTTTAGCGTCGTCTGGTTTAGCGTCGTCTGGGTCGTCTGGTTTAGCGTCGTCTGGTTTAGCGTCGTCTGGTTTAGCGTCGTCTGGGTCGTCTGGTTTAGCGTCGTCTGGTTTAGCGTCGTCTGGTTTAGCGTCGTCTGGTTTAGCGTCGTCTGGTTTAGCGTCGTCTGGTTTCGCGTCGTCTGGTTTAGCGTCGTCTGGTTTAGCGTCGTCTGGTTTAGCGTCGTCTGGTTTAGCGTCGTCTGGTTTAGCGTCGTCTGGTTTCGCGTCGTCTGGTTTAGCGTCGTCTGGTTTAGCGTCGTCTGGTTTAGCGTCGTCTGGTTTAGCGTCGTCTGGTTTAGCGTCGTCTGGTTTAGCGTCGTCTGGTTTAGCGTCGTCTGGTTTCGCGTCGTCTGGTTTAGCGTCGTCTGGTTTAGCGTCGTCTGGTTTAGCGTCGTCTGGTTTAGCGTCGTCTGGTTTAGCGTCGTCTGGTTTCGCGTCGTCTGGTTTCGCGTCGTCTGGTTTCGCGTCGTCTGGTTTAGCGTCGTCTGGTTTCGCGTCGTCTGGTTTAGCGTCGTCTGGTTTAGCGTCGTCTGGTTTAGCGTCGTCTGGTTGTCTGCGTCGTCTGGTTTAGCGTCGTCTGGTTTAGCGTCGTCTGGTTTAGCGTCGTCTGGTTTCGCGTCGTCTGGTTTAGCGTCGTCTGGTTTCGCGTCGTCTGGTTTAGCGTCGTCTGGTTTAGCGTCGTCTGGTTTAGCGTCGTCTCGTTTAGCGTCGTCTGGTTTAGCGTCGTCTGGTTTAGCGTCGTCTGGTTTAGCGTCGTCTGGTTTAGCGTCGTCTGGTTTCGCGTCGTCTGGTTTAGCGTCGTCTGGTTTAGCGTCGTCTGGTTTAGCGTCGTCTGGTTTAGCGTCGTCTGGTTTCGCGTCGTCTGGTTTCGCGTCGTCTGGTTTCGCGTCGTCTGGTTTAGCGTCGTCTGGTTTCGCGTCGTCTGGTTTAGCGTCGTCTGGTTTAGCGTCGTCTGGTTTAGCGTCGTCTGGTTTAGCGTCGTCTGGTCGTCTGGTTTAGCGTCGTCTGGTTTCGCGTCGTCTGGTTTAGCGTCGTCTGGTTTAGCGTCGTCTGGTTTCGCGTCGTCTGGTTTAGCGTCGTCTGGTTTAGCGTCGTCTGGTTTAGCGTCGTCTGGTTTCGCGTCGTCTGGTTTAGCGTCGTCTGGTTTAGCGTCGTCTGGTTTAGCGTCGTCTGGTTTAGCGTCGTCTGGTTTCGCGTCGTCTGGTTTCGCGTCGTCTGGTTTAGCGTCGTCTGGTTTAGCGTCGTCTGGTTTAGCGTCGTCTGGTTTCGCGTCGTCTGGTTTCGCGTCGTCTGGTTTAGCGTCGTCTGGTTTAGCGTCGTCTGGTTTAGCGTCGTCTGGTTTAGCGTCGTCTGGTTTAGCGTCGTCTGGTTTAGCGTCGTCTGGGTCGTCTGGTTTAGCGTCGTCTGGTTTAGCGTCGTCTGGTTTAGCGTCGTCTGGGTCGTCTGGTTTAGCGTCGTCTGGTTTAGCGTCGTCTGGTTTAGCGTCGTCTGGTTTAGCGTCGTCTCGTTTAGCGTCGTCTCGTTTAGCGTCGTCTGGTTTAGCGTCGTCTGGTTTAGCGTCGTCTGGTTTAGCGTCGTCTGGTTTAGCGTCGTCTGGTTTAGCGTCGTCTGGTTTAGCGTCGTCTGGTTTCGCGTCTTCTGGTTTCGCGTCGTCTGGTTTCGCGTCGTCTGGTTTAGCGTCGTCTGGTTTAGCGTCGTCTGGTTTAGCGTCGTCTGGTTTAGCGTCGTCTGGGTCGTCTGGTTTAGCGTCGTCTGGTTTAGCGTCGTCTGGTTTAGCGTCGTCTGGGTCGTCTGGTTTAGCGTCGTCTGGTTTAGCGTCGTCTGGTTTAGCGTCGTCTGGTTTAGCGTCGTCTGGTTTAGCGTCGTCTCGTTTAGCGTCGTCTGGTTTAGCGTCGTCTGGTTTAGCGTCGTCTGGTTTAGCGTCGTCTGGTTTAGCGTCGTCTGGTTTCGCGTCGTCTGGTTTCGCGTCGTCTGGTTTCGCGTCGTCTGGTTTAGCGTCGTCTGGTTTAGCGTCGTCTGGTTTAGCGTCGTCTGGTTTAGCGTCCTCTGGTTTAGCGTCGTCTGGTTTAGCGTCGTCTGGTTTAGCGTCGTCTGGTTTAGCGTCGTCTGGTTTAGCGTCGTCTGGTTTAGCGTCGTCTGGTTTCGCGTCGTCTGGTTTAGCGTCGTCTGGTTTAGCGTCGTCTGGTTTAGCGTCGTCTGGTTTAGCGTCGTCTGGTTTAGCGTCGTCTGGTTTCGCGTCGTCTGGTTTAGCGTCGTCTGGTTTAGCGTCGTCTGGTTTAGCGTCGTCTGGTTTAGCGTCGTCTGGTTTCGCGTCTTCTGGTTTCGCGTCGTCTGGTTTCGCGTCGTCTGGTTTAGCGTCGTCTGGTTTAGCGTCGTCTGGTTTAGCGTCGTCTGGTTTAGCGTCCTCTGGTTTAGCGTCGTCTGGTTTAGCGTCGTCTGGTTTAGCGTCGTCTGGTTTAGCGTCGTCTGGTTTAGCGTCGTCTGGGTCGTCTGGTTTAGCGTCGTCTGGTTTAGCGTCGTCTGGTTTAGCGTCGTCTGGTTTAGCGTCGTCTGGTTTAGCGTCGTCTCGTTTAGCGTCGTCTGGTTTAGCGTCGTCTGGTTTAGCGTCGTCTGGTTTAGCGTCGTCTGGTTTAGCGTCGTCTGGTTTCGCGTCGTCTGGTTTAGCGTCGTCTGGTTTAGCGTCGTCTGGTTTAGCGTCGTCTGGTTTAGCGTCGTCTGGTTTCGCGTCGTCTGGTTTAGCGTCGTCTGGTTTAGCGTCGTCTGGTTTCGCGTCGTCTGGTTTAGCGTCGTCTGGTTTAGCGTCGTCTGGTTTAGCGTCGTCTGGTTTAGCGTCGTCTGGTTTCGCGTCTTCTGGTTTCGCGTCGTCTGGTTTAGCGTCGTCTGGTTTCGCGTCTTCTGGTTTTGCGTCGTCTGGTTTAGCGTCGTCTGGTTTCGCGTCGTCTGGTTTAGCGTCGTCTGGTTTAGCGTCGTCTGGTTTAGCGTCGTCTGGTTTAGCGTCGTCTGGTTTAGCGTCGTCTGGTTTCGCGTCGTCTGGTTTCGCGTCGTCTGGTTTAGCGTCGTCTGGTTTAGCGTCGTCTGGTTTAGCGTCGTCTGGTTTAGCGTCGTCTGGTTTAGCGTCGTCTGGTTTAGCGTCGTCTGGTTTAGCGTCGTCTGGTTTAGCGTCGTCTGGGTCGTCTGGTTTAGCGTCGTCTGGTTTAGCGTCGTCTGGTTTAGCGTCGTCTGGTTTAGCGTCGTCTGGTTTAGCGTCGTCTCGTTTAGCGTCGTCTGGTTTAGCGTCGTCTGGTTTAGCGTCGTCTGGTTTAGCGTCGTCTGGTTTAGCGTCGTCTGGTTTCGCGTCGTCTGGTTTAGCGTCGTCTGGTTTAGCGTCGTCTGGTTTCACGTCGTCTGGTTTAGCGTCGTCTGGTTTAGCGTCGTCTGGTTTAGCGTCGTCTGGTTTAGCGTCGTCTGGTTTAGCGTCGTCTGGTTTAGCGTCGTCTGGTTTCGCGTCGTCTGGTTTAGCGTCGTCTGGTTTAGCGTCGTCTGGTTTAGCGTCGTCTGGTTTAGCGTCGTCTGGTTTCGCGTCGTCTGGTTTCGCGTCGTCTGGTTTAGCGTCGTCTGGTTTCGCGTCTTCTGGTTTTGCGTCGTCTGGTTTAGCGTCGTCTGGTTTCGCGTCGTCTGGTTTAGCGTCGTCTGGTTTAGCGTCGTCTGGTTTAGCGTCGTCTGGTTTAGCGTCGTCTGGTTTCGCGTCGTCTGGTTTCGCGTCGTCTGGTTTAGCGTCGTCTGGTTTAGCGTCGTCTGGTTTAGCGTCGTCTGGTTTAGCGTCGTCTGGTTTCGCGTCGTCTGGTTTAGCGTCGTCTGGTTTAGCGTCGTCTGGTTTAGCGTCGTCTGGTTTAGCGTCGTCTGGTTTAGCGTCGTCTGGTTTAGCGTCGTCTGGTTTAGCGTCGTCTGGTTTAGCGTCGTCTGGTTTAGCGTCGTCTGGTTTAGCGTCGTCTGGTTTCGCGTCGTCTGGTTTCGCGTCGTCTGGTTTAGCGTCGTCTGGTTTCGCGTCGTCTGGTTTAGCGTCGTCTGGTTTAGCGTCGTCTGGTTTAGCGTCGTCTGGTTTAGCGTCGTCTGGTTTAGCGTCGTCTGGTTTAGCGTCGTCTCGTTTAGCGTCGTCTGGTTTAGCGTCGTCTGGTTTAGCGTCGTCTGGTTTAGCGTCGTCTGGTGTCGTGTCGTCTGGTTTAGCGTCGTCTGGTTTAGCGTCGTCTGGTTTAGCGTCCTCTGGTTTAGCGTCCTCTGGTTTAGCGTCCTCTGGTTTAGCGTCCTCTGGTTTAGCGTCGTCTGGTTTAGCGTCGTCTGGGTCGTCTGGTTTAGCGTCGTCTGGTTTAGCGTCGTCTGGTTTAGCGTCGTCTGGTTTAGCGTCGTCTGGTTTCGCGTCTTCTGGTTTCGCGTCGTCTGGTTTCGCGTCGTCTGGTTTCGCGTCGTCTGGTTTAGCGTCGTCTGGTTTAGCGTCGTCTGGTTTAGCGTCGTCTGGTTTAGCTTCGTCTGGTTTAGCGTCGTCTGGTTTAGCGTCGTCTGGTTTCGCGTCGTCTGGTTTAGCGTCGTCTGGTTTAGCGTCGTCTGGTTTAGCGTCGTCTGGTTTAGCGTCGTCTGGTTTAGCGTCGTCTGGGTCGTCTGGTTTAGCGTCGTCTGGTTTAGCGTCGTCTGGTTTAGCGTCGTCTGGTTTAGCGTCGTCTGGTTTAGCGTCGTCTGGTTTAGCGTCGTCTGGTTTCGCGTCGTCTGGTTTAGCGTCGTCTGGTTTAGCGTCGTCTGGTTTAGCGTCGTCTGGTTTAGCGTCGTCTGGTTTCGCGTCTTCTGGTTTCGCGTCGTCTGGTTTCGCGTCGTCTGGTTTAGCGTCGTCTGGTTTAGCGTCGTCTGGTTTAGCGTCCTCTGGTTTAGCGTCGTCTGGTTTAGCGTCGTCTGGTTTAGCGTCGTCTGGTTTAGCGTCGTCTGGTTTAGCGTCGTCTGGTTTAGCGTCGTCTGGTTTAGCGTCGTCTGGTTTAGCGTCGTCTGGGTCGTCTGGTTTAGCGTCGTCTGGTTTAGCGTCGTCTGGTTTAGCGTCGTCTGGTTTAGCGTCGTCTCGTTTAGCGTCGTCTCGTTTAGCGTCGTCTGGTTTAGCGTCGTCTGGTTTAGCGTCGTCTGGTTTCGCGTCGTCTGGTTTAGCGTCGTCTGGTTTAGCGTCGTCTGGTTTAGCGTCGTCTGGTTTCGCGTCGTCTGGTTTAGCGTCGTCTGGTTTAGCGTCGTCTGGTTTCGCGTCGTCTGGTTTAGCGTCGTCTGGTTTAGCGTCGTCTGGTTTAGCGTCGTCTGGTTTCGCGTCTTCTGGTTTCGCGTCGTCTGGTTTAGCGTCGTCTGGTTTCGCGTCTTCTGGTTTTGCGTCGTCTGGTTTAGCGTCGTCTGGTTTCGCGTCGTCTGGTTTAGCGTCGTCTGGTTTAGCGTCGTCTGGTTTAGCGTCGTCTGGTTTCGCGTCGTCTGGTTTCGCGTCGTCTGGTTTAGCGTCGTCTGGTTTAGCGTCGTCTGGTTTAGCGTCGTCTGGTTTAGCGTCGTCTGGTTTCGCGTCGTCTGGTTTAGCGTCGTCTGGTTTAGCGTCGTCTGGTTTAGCGTCGTCTGGTTTAGCGTCGTCTGGTTTAGCGTCGTCTGGTTTCGCGTCGTCTGGTTTAGCGTCGTCTGGTTTAGCGTCGTCTGGTTTAGCGTCGTCTGGTTTAGCGTCGTCTCGTTTAGCGTCGTCTGGTTTAGCGTCGTCTGGTTTAGCGTCGTCTGGTTTAGCGTCGTCTGGTTTAGCGTCGTCTGGTTTAGCGTCGTCTGGTTTAGCGTCGTCTGGGTCGTCTGGTTTAGCGTCGTCTGGTTTAGCGTCGTCTGGTTTAGCGTCGTCTGGTTTAGCGTCGTCTGGTTTAGCGTCGTCTCGTTTAGCGTCGTCTGGTTTAGCGTCGTCTGGTTTAGCGTCGTCTGGTTTAGCGTCGTCTGGTTTAGCGTCGTCTGGTTTCGCGTCGTCTGGTTTAGCGTCGTCTGGTTTAGCGTCGTCTGGTTTCGCGTCGTCTGGTTTAGCGTCGTCTGGTTTAGCGTCGTCTGGTTTAGCGTCGTCTGGTTTAGCGTCGTCTGGTTTAGCGTCGTCTGGTTTAGCGTCGTCTCGTTTAGCGTCGTCTGGTTTAGCGTCGTCTGGTTTAGCGTCGTCTGGTTTAGTGTCGTCTGGTGTCATGTCGTCTGGTTTAGCGTCGTCTGGTTTAGCGTCGTCTGGTTTAGCGTCGTCTGGTTTAGCGTCGTCTGGTTTAGCGTCGTCTGGTTTCGCGTCGTCTGGTTTAGCGTCGTCTGGTTTAGCGTCGTCTGGTTTAGCGTCGTCTGGTTTAGCGTCGTCTGGTTTAGCGTCGTCTCGTTTAGCGTCGTCTGGTTTAGCGTCGTCTGGTTTCGCGTCGTCTGGTTTCGCGTCGTCTGGTTTAGCGTCGTCTGGTTTAGCGTCGTCTGGTTTAGCGTCGTCTGGTTTCGCGTCGTCTGGTTTAGCGTCCTCTGGTTTAGCGTCCTCTGGTTTAGCGTCCTCTGGTTTAGCGTCCTCTGGTTTAGCGTCCTCTGGTTTAGCGTCCTCTGGTTTAGCGTCGTCTGGTTTAGCGTCGTCTGGTGTCATGTCGTCTGGTTTAGCGTCGTCTGGTTTAGCGTCGTCTGGTTTAGCGTCCTCTGGTTTAGCGTCCTCTGGTTTAGCGTCCTCTGGTTTAGCGTCCTCTGGTTTAGCGTCGTCTGGTTTAGCGTCGTCTGGTGTCATGTCGTCTGGTTTAGCGTCGTCTGGTTTAGCGTCGTCTGGTTTAGCGTCCTCTGGTTTAGCGTCCTCTGGTTTAGCGTCCTCTGGTTTAGCGTCCTCTGGTTTAGCGTCGTCTGGTGTCATGTCGTCTGGTTTAGCGTCGTCTGGTTTAGCGTCGTCTGGTTTCGCGTCGTCTGGTTTAGCGTCGTCTGGTTTAGCGTCGTCTGGTTTAGCGTCCTCTGGTTTAGCGTCCTCTGGTTTAGCGTCCTCTGGTTTAGCGTCCTCTGGTTTAGCGTCGTCTGGTTTAGCGTCGTCTGGTGTCATGTCGTCTGGTTTAGCGTCGTCTGGTTTAGCGTCGTCTGGTTTAGCGTCCTCTGGTTTAGCGTCCTCTGGTTTAGCGTCCTCTGGTTTAGCGTCCTCTGGTTTAGCGTCGTCTGGTTTAGCGTCGTCTGGTGTCATGTCGTCTGGTTTAGCGTCGTCTGGTTTAGCGTCGTCTGGTTTAGCGTCGTCTGGTTTAGCGTCGTCTGGTTTAGCGTCGTCTGGTTTAGCGTCGTCTGGTTTAGCGTCGTCTGGGTCGTCTGGTTTAGCGTCGTCTGGTTTAGCGTCGTCTGGTTTAGCGTCGTCTGGTTTAGCGTCGTCTGGTTTAGCGTCGTCTGGTTTCGCGTCGTCTGGTTTCGCGTCGTCTGGTTTCGCGTCGTCTGGTTTCGCGTCGTCTGGTTTAGCGTCCTCTGGTTTAGCGTCGTCTGGTTTAGCGTCGTCTGGTTTAGCGTCGTCTGGTTTAGCGTCGTCTGGTTTAGCGTCGTCTGGTTTAGCGTCCTCTGGTTTAGCGTCCTCTGGTTTAGCGTCCTCTGGTTTAGCGTCCTCTGGTTTAGCGTCGTCTGGTGTCATGTCGTCTGGTTTAGCGTCGTCTGGTTTAGCGTCGTCTGGGTCGTCTGGTTTAGCGTCGTCTGGTTTAGCGTTGTCTGGTTTAGCGTCGTCTGGTTTAGCGTCGTCTGGTTTAGCGTCCTCTGGTTTAGCGTCGTCTCGTTTAGTGTCGTCTGGTTTAGCGTCGTCTGGTTTAGCGTCGTCTGGTTTAGCGTCGTCTGGTTTAGCGTCGTCTGGTTTAGCGTCGTCTGGTTTAGCGTCGTCTGGTTTAGCGTCGTCTGGTTTCGCGTCGTCTGGTTTAGCGTCGTCTGGTTTAGCGTCGTCTGGTTTAGCGTCGTCTGGTTTAGCGTCGTCTGGTTTAGCGTCGTCTGGTTTAGCGTCGTCTGGTTTCGCGTCGTCTGGTTTCGCGTCGTCTGGTTTCGCGTCGTCTGGTTTAGCGTCGTCTGGTTTAGCGTCGTCTGGTTTAGCGTCCTCTGGTTTAGCGTCCTCTGGTTTAGCGTCCTCTGGTTTAGCGTCCTCTGGTTTAGTGTCGTCTGGTGTCATGTCGTCTGGTTTAGCGTCGTCTGGTTTAGCGTCGTCTGGTTTAGCGTCGTCTGGGTCGTCTGGTTTAGCGTCGTCTGGTTTAGCGTTGTCTGGTTTAGCGTCGTCTGGTTTAGCGTCGTCTGGTTTAGCGTCCTCTGGTTTAGTGTCGTCTGGTGTCATGTCGTCTGGTTTAGCGTCGTCTGGTTTAGCGTCGTCTGGTTTAGCGTCGTCTGGTTTAGCGTCGTCTGGTTTAGCGTCGTCTGGTTTAGCGTCGTCTGGTTTAGCGTCGTCTGGTTTAGCGTCGTCTGGTTTAGCGTCGTCTGGTTTCGCGTCGTCTGGTTTCGCGTCTTCTGGTTTCGCGTCGTCTGGTTTCGCGTCGTCTGGTTTAGCGTCGTCTGGTTTAGCGTCGTCTGGTTTAGCGTCGTCTGGTTTAGCGTCCTCTGGTTTAGCGTCCTCTGGTTTAGCGTCCTCTGGTTTAGTGTCGTCTGGTGTCATGTCGTCTGGTTTAGCGTCGTCTGGTTTAGCGTCGTCTGGTTTAGCGTCGTCTGGGTCGTCTGGTTTAGCGTCGTCTGGTTTAGCGTCGTCTGGTTTAGCGTCGTCTGGTTTAGCGTCGTCTGGTTTAGCGTCGTCTGGTTTAGCGTCGTCTGGTTTAGCGTCGTCTGGTTTAGCGCCGTCTGGTTTAGCGCCGTCTGGTTTAGCGTCGTCTGGTTTAGCGTCGTCTGGTTTAGCGTCCTCTGGTTTAGCGTCCTCTGGTTTAGCGTCCTCTGGTTTAGTGTCGTCTGGTGTCATGTCGTCTGGTTTAGCGTCGTCTGGTTTAGCGTCGTCTGGTTTAGCGTCGTCTGGTTTAGCGTCGTCTGGTTTAGCGTCGTCTGGTTTAGCGTCGTCTGGTTTAGCGTCGTCTGGTTTAGCGTCGTCTGGTTTCGCGTCTTCTGGTTTCGCGTCGTCTGGTTTCGCGTCGTCTGGTTTAGCGTCGTCTGGTTTAGCGTCGTCTGGTTTAGCGTCGTCTGGTTTAGCGTCCTCTGGTTTAGCGTCCTCTGGTTTAGCGTCCTCTGGTTTAGCGTCGTCTGGTGTCATGTCGTCTGGTTTAGCGTCGTCTGGTTTAGCGTCGTCTGGTTTAGCGTCGTCTGGTTTAGCGTCGTCTGGGTCGTCTGGTTTAGCGTCGTCTGGTTTAGCGTCGTCTGGTTTAGCGTCGTCTGGTTTAGCGTCGTCTGGTTTAGCGTCGTCTGGTTTCGCGTCTTCTGGTTTCGCGTCCTCTGGTTTAGCGTCCTCTGGTTTGGCGTCCTCTGGTTTAGCGTCGTCTGGTGTCATGTCGTCTGGTTTAGCGTCGTCTGGTTTAGCGTCGTCTGGTTTAGCGTCGTCTGGTTTAGCGTCGTCTGGGTCGTCTGGTTTAGCGTCGTCTGGTTTAGCGTTGTCTGGTTTAGCGTCGTCTGGTTTAGCGTCGTCTGGTTTAGCGTCGTCTGGTTTAGGGTCGTCTGGTTTAGCGTCGTCTGGTTTAGCGTCGTCTGGTTTAGCGTCGTCTGGTTTAGCGTCGTCTGGTTTAGCGTCGTCTGGTTTAGCGTCGTCTGGTTTAGCGTCGTCTGGTTTAGCGTCGTCTGGTTTCGTGTCGTCTGGTTTAGCGTCGTCTGGTTTAGCGTCCTCTGGTTTAGCGTCCTCTGGTTTAGCGTCCTCTGGTTTAGCGTCGTCTGGTGTCATGTCGTCTGGTTTAGCGTCGTCTGGTTTAGCGTCGTCTGGTTTAGCGTCGTCTGGTTTAGCGTCGTCTGGGTCGTCTGGTTTAGCGTCGTCTGGTTTAGCGTCGTCTGGTTTAGCGTCGTCTGGTTTAGCGTCGTCTGGTTTAGCGTCGTCTGGTTTAGCGTCGTCTGGTTTAGCGTCGTCTGGTTTAGCGTCGTCTGGTTTAGCGTCGTCTGGTTTAGCGTCGTCTGGTTTCGCGTCGTCTGGTTTAGCGTCGTCTGGTTTAGCGTCGTCTGGTTTGGCGTCCTCTGGTTTAGCGTCGTCTGGTGTCATGTCGTCTGGTTTAGCGTCGTCTGGTTTAGCGTCGTCTGGTTTAGCGTCGTCTGGTTTAGCGTCGTCTGGGTCGTCTGGTTTAGCGTCGTCTGGTTTAGCGTCGTCTGGTTTAGCGTCGTCTGGTTTAGCGTCGTCTGGTTTAGCGTCGTCTGGTTTAGGGTCGTCTGGTTTAGCGTCGTCTGGTTTAGCGTCGTCTGGTTTAGCGTCGTCTGGTTTAGCGTCGTCTGGTTTAGCGTCGTCTGGTTTAGCGTCGTCTGGTTTAGCGTCGTCTGGTTTCGTGTCGTCTGGTTTAGCGTCCTCTGGTTTAGCGTCCTCTGGTTTAGCGTCGTCTGGTGTCATGTCGTCTGGTTTAGCGTCGTCTGGTTTAGCGTCGTCTGGTTTAGCGTCGTCTGGTTTAGCGTCGTCTGGGTCGTCTGGTTTAGCGTCGTCTGGTTTAGCGTCGTCTGGTTTAGCGTCGTCTGGTTTAGCGTCGTCTGGTTTAGCGTCGTCTGGTTTCGCGTCGTCTGGTTTAGCGTCGTCTGGTTTAGCGTCGTCTGGTTTAGCGTCGTCTGGTTTCGCGTCGTCTGGTTTCGCGTCGTCTGGTTTCGCGTCGTCTGGTTTCGCGTCGTCTGGTTTAGCGTCGTCTGGTTTAGCGTCGTCTGGTTTAGCGTCCTCTGGTTTAGCGTCCTCTGGTTTAGCGTCCTCTGGTTTAGCGTCCTCTGGTTTAGCGTCGTCTGGTTTAGCGTCGTCTGGTGTCATGTCGTCTGGTTTAGCGTCGTCTGGTTTAGCGTCGTCTGGTTTAGCGTCGTCTGGTTTAGCGTCCTCTGGTTTAGCGTCCTCTGGTTTAGCGTCCTCTGGTTTAGCGTCGTCTGGTTTAGTGTCGTCTGGTGTCATGTCGTCTGGTTTAGCGTCGTCTGGTTTAGCGTCGTCTGGTTTAGCGTCGTCTGGTTTAGCGTCGTCTGGTTTAGCGTCGTCTGGTTTAGCGTCGTCTGGTTTAGCGTCGTCTGGTTTAGCGTCGTCTGGGTCGTCTGGTTTAGCGTCGTCTGGTTTAGCGTTGTCTGGTTTAGCGTCGTCTGGTTTAGCGTCGTCTGGTTTAGCGTCGTCTGGTTTAGCGTCGTCTCGTTTAGCGTCGTCTGGTTTAGCGTCGTCTGGTTTAGCGTCGTCTGGTTTAGCGTCGTCTGGTTTAGCGTCGTCTGGTTTCGCGTCGTCTGGTTTAGCGTCGTCTGGTTTAGCGTCGTCTGGTTTAGCGTCGTCTGGTTTCGCGTCGTCTGGTTTCGCGTCGTCTGGTTTAGCGTCGTCTGGTTTAGCGTCGTCTGGTTTAGCGTCGTCTGGTTTAGCGTCGTCTGGTTTCGCGTCTTCTGGTTTCGCGTCGTCTGGTTTCGCGTCGTCTGGTTTCGCGTCGTCTGGTTTAGCGTCGTCTGGTTTAGCGTCGTCTGGTTTAGCGTCCTCTGGTTTAGCGTCCTCTGGTTTAGCGTCCTCTGGTTTAGTGTCGTCTGGTGTCATGTCGTCTGGTTTAGCGTCGTCTGGTTTAGCGTCGTCTGGTTTAGCGTCGTCTGGTTTAGCGTCGTCTGGTTTAGCGTCGTCTGGGTCGTCTGGTTTAGCGTCGTCTGGTTTAGTGTTGTCTGGTTTAGCGTCGTCTGGTTTAGCGTCGTCTGGTTTAGCGTCGTCTCGTTTAGTGTCGTCTGGTTTAGTGTCGTCTGGTTTCGCGTCGTCTGGTTTAGTGTCGTCTGGTTTAGTGTCGTCTGGTTTCGCGTCGTCTGGTTTAGCTTCGTCTGGTTTAGCGTCGTCTGGTTTAGTGTCCAGTTTAATGTTGTCACACACCTTGTTTTGTCTGGCGGTGGTTTAGGTGTTTCTCATGATGTGGTTTGAGTTTGATGAACATGTTGTTGACGTTGTTGTTGTGTATGTCCTCTCAGAGGTGACGGTGGTGTACCAGAATGGACTGCCGGTGATCTCAGTCAGTTTGCCGTCCCGGAGAGAGCGATGCCAGTTCACTCTGAAGCCCCTCAGTGACTGTGTTGGGGTGTTTCTCACACAGCTGCAGACGGAGGACAGGGGTATCGACCGAGTAGCCATCTACTCTACAGGTAGGGGTGAATATACACCATGTAACAGCTAGCTAACCCCCTCTCTCACTCTCTCTCTCACTCTCTCTCTCTCTCTCTCTCTCTCTCTCTCTCTCTCTCTCTCTCTCTCTCTCACTCTCTCTCTCTCTCTCTCTCTCTCTCTCTCTCTCTCTGTCTTTCTCTCTTTCTCTCTCTGTCTCTCTCTCTCTCTGGTTCATGTAGACACTAGTTAACTCACACTCATTCTCTCTCCCTCTCTCTCTCCTTCTCTCTCTGGTTCAGGTTCATATAGACACTTGTTAACCCTCGCTCTTTCTTTCTCGCTCTCTCTCTCTCACTCTTTCTCTCTGGTTCATGTAGACACTTGTTAACCCTCTCACTCTCTCCCTCTATCTCTCTCTCCCTCCCTCTCTCTCCTTCTGTCTCCATCCTTCTCCCTCCCTCCATCCCTCTCTCTCTCCTTCTGTCTCCATCCTTCTCCCCCTCCCTCTCTCTCTCTCCTTCTGTCTCCATCCTTCTCCCTCCCTCCATCCCTCTCTCTCAATTCAATTCAATTCAATTCAAGGGGCTTTATTGGCATGGGAAACATGTGTTAACATTGCCAAAGCAAGTGAGGTAGGTAATATACAAAAGTCAAATAAACAATAAAAATGAACAGTAAACATTACACATACAGAAGTTTCAAAACAATAAAGACATTACAAATGTCATATTATATATATGCAGTGTTGTACAAATGGTTAAAGCACACAAGTTAAAATAAATAAACATAAATATGGGTTGTATTTACAGTGGTGTTTGTTCTTCACTGGTTGCCCTTTTCTTGTGGCAACAGGTCACAAATCTTGCTGCTGTGATGGCACACTGTGGAATTTCACCCAGTAGATATGGGAGTTTATCAAAATTGGATTTGTTTTCGAATTCTTTGTGGATCTGTGTAATCTGAGGGAAATATGTCTCTCTAATATGGTCATACATTGGGCAGGAGGTTAGGAAGTGCAGCTCAGTTTCCACCTCATTTTGTGGGCAGTGTGCACATAGCCTGTCTTCTCTTGAGAGCCATGTCTGCCTACGGCGGCCTTTCTCAATAGCAAGGCTATGCTCACTGAGTCTGTACATAGTCAAAGCTTTCCTTAAGTTTGGGTCAGTCACAGTGGTCAGGTATTCTGCCACTGTGTACTCTCTGTTTAGGGCCAAATAGCATTCTAGTTTGCTCTGTTTTTTTGTTAATTCTTTCCAATGTGTCAAGTAATTATCTTTTTGTTTTCTCATGATTTGGTTGGGTCTAATTGTGCTGTTGTCCTGGGGCTCTGTGGGGTGTGTTTGTGTTTGTGAACAGAGCCCTAGGACCAGCTTGCTTAGGGGACTCTTCTCCAGGTTCATCTCTCTGTAGGTGATGGCTTTGTTATGGAAGGTTTGGGAATCGCTTCCTTTTAGGTGGTTGTAGAATTTAACGGCTCTTTTCTGGATTTTGATAATTAGTGGGTATCGGCCTAATTCTGCTCTGCATGCATTATTTGGTGTTCTACGTTGTACACGGAGGATATTTTTGCAGAATTCTGCATGCAGAGTCTCAATTTCGTGTTCTCCCATTTTGTGAAATCTTGGTTGGTGAGCGGACCCCAGACCTCACAACCATAAAGGGCAATGGGCTCTATGACTGATTCAAGTATTTTTAGCCAGATCCTAATTGGTATGTTGAAATTTATGTTCCTTTTGATGGCATAGAAGGCCCTTCTTGCCTTGTCTCTCAGATCGTTCACAGCTTTGTGGAAGTTACCTGTGGTGCTGATGTTTAGGCCGAGGTATGTATAGTTTTTTGTGTGCTCTAGGGCAACGGTGTCTAGATGGAATTTGTGGTCCTGGTGACTGGACCTTTTTTGGAACACCATTATTTTGGTCTTACTGAGATTTACTGTCAGGGCCCAGGTCTGACAGAATCTGTGCAGAAGATCTAGGTGCTGCTGTAGGCCCTCCTTGGTTGGTGACAGAAGCACCAGATCATCAGCAAACAGTAGACAATTGACTTCGGATTCTAGTAGGGTGAGACCGGGTGCTGCAGACTGTTCTAGTGCCCGCGCCAATTCGTTGATATATATGTTGAAGAGGGTGGGGCTTAAGCTGCATCCCTGTCTCACCCCACGACCCTGTGTGAAGAAATGTGTGTGTTTTTTGCCAATTTTAACCGCACACTTGTTGTTTGTGTACATGGATTTTATAATGTCGTATGTTTTACCCCCAACACCACTTTCCATCAATTTGTATAGCAGACCCTCATGCCAAATTGAGTCGAAGGCTTTTTTGAAATCAACAAAGCATGAGAAGACTTTGCCTTTGTTTTGGTTTGTTTGGTTGTCAATTAGGGTGTGTAGGGTGAATACATGGTCTGTTGTACGGTAATTTGGTAAAAAGCCAATTTGACATTTGCTCAGTACATTGTTTTCATTGAGGAAATGTACGAGTCTGCTGTTAATGATAATGCAGAGTATTTTCCCAAGGTTACTGTTGACGCATATTCCACGGTAGTTATTGGGGTCAAATTTGTCTCCACTTTTGTGGATTGGGGTGATCAGTCCTTGGTTCCAAATATTGGGGAAGATGCCAGAGCTAAGGACGATGTTAAAGAGTTTTAGTATAGCCAATTGGAATTTGTTGTCTGTATATTTGATCATTTCATTAAGGATACCATCAACACCACAGGCCTTTTTGGGTTGGAGGGTTTTTATTTTGTCCTGTAACTCATTCAAGGTAATTGGAGAATCCAGTGGGTTCTGGTAGTCTTTAATAGTTGATTCTAGGATTTGTATTTGATCATGTATATGTTTTTGTTCTTTATTCTTTGTTATAGAGCCAAAAAGATTGGAGAAGTGGTTTACCCATACATCTCCATTTTGGATAGATAATTCTTCGTGTTGTTGTTTGTTTAGTGTTTTCCAATTTTCCCAGAATTGGTTAGAGTCTATGGAGTCTTCAATTACATTGAGCTGATTTCTGACGTGCTGTTCCTTCTTTTTCCGTAGTGTATTTCTGTATTGTTTTAGTGATTCGCCATAGTGAAGGCGTAGACTCAGGTTTTCCGGGTCTCTATGTTTTTGGTTGGACAGGTTCCTCAATTTATTTCTTAGATTTTTGCATTCTTTATCAAACCATTTGTCATTGTTGTTCATTTTCTTCGGTTTTCTATTTGAGATTTTTAGATTTGATAGGGAAGCTAAGAGGTCAAATATACTGTTAAGATTTTCTACTGCCAAGTTTACACC